>NW_027331950.1:464052-666022 GCF_048418815.1 Hemitrygon akajei | reverse complement strand
AAGAACAGGACAGGAAAAGTTTAGTCATTCAGCAGGGAAAGGATCCTTCAGCCCATGTGATAGCGACGTACATTCAAGCTAATTCCTCTACCGGAGGAGATGTGTCAAACGCCGGCAGATGGAATTAATTTACGTGGGCACCAGGTAGGCATGGAAGAGTTGGGCCTGAGGGCCTATGTCAATTCTGAAAGGGAAGGGAGTCGTTCAGTTCTGGTTAGAGTTACATATAAAATGATATTTCACGCTGGAAAACTGCATAAGAGATTCACTGTTTGGTGGGACAGTTTGAGGGTCTTGTGCCATGGGACGAGATTGTTCTCTGGATATACAAATGGATCTTTGGGATCCTAATTTATAGCTCCCTGAAATGGGTAAACACGATGGTGGGTTGTTCAAGGCGATGTAGGGCCTCCTTGTCTTTTGTAGTGGAAGCGCACAGTTCCAGTATCAGGTAGTTATTTTACAGTTTTATAAATCTCTAGTTGAACAGCTTCTGGAGTATTGCATTCCACTGTTGGGAAAATGTGGAGGTTTTGAACGTTGATTAGAAGAGGGTTACGAGGCCACGGCAGGGTAATGAGAGATTGGACAATCTAGAGATATTGTCTCGGCAATGGTAAAGGCTGAGGGAGGCGGGCCGAGGTTTATAGGAATATGAGAGGCACAATCAGCGTAGACAGCCTGAGGAGCAAATGTCTAACACTAGAGGGCGAGCGTTTAAGGTGAACAGAGGAACACGGCCTCATTAGTCCTTGTTTATGCACTATTTATTTAGTTTGTAATTCCGTGTACTTTTCTACCTTTTCCCGACACTGCTACTGTAGAACAATTCACTTATGCAATGTTAAACCTGTCTCAGAATGGTTCAAGGAGATGTGTGTTGCAACATTAGTAAAACATGAAACGCTCGTTCAATTGGATCAGAACAGCGCGGTGAAAGGAACGGCCTGTTCCCCTGCGGTACTCTCCCATGCTGGTGAAATCACGGCCGGAGTACTGTGTGTATCTCGGGTCGGCGCCACAGGAAGGATGTGATTAACCTGGAAAGGAGCAGTAAAGATTAACGACCTTTGTTTCCTGGACTGGAGGACTCGTATCCGAAGGAGACTGGATAGAGACGGAGGGTGATGAAACATTGATTCCACCCTCCGACAGCACAGGTCCCACTTTTGAATGTGAATGGAACGTATGTGGGATCTATAGCAGAATTAATTCATTCAATGTGTAGGGTCATTAAAGTGTTTAATTTTAAGCACATATATGAGACGTTAACGATATCGCTCCCCTTCCCGATCCTTCTAGTTATGGACCTATACCGTTAACGTCTCATTTACGTAAACTTATGCAAATTTTGTTAATCTAGCATTATATTTTGGAAGAGAGAGGTGATGTATCGTTTTATCAGAGTGGGTTTAGGAAGGGTAGAATGACATTAAGTAGAGTGTTATGTTTGGAAGACGATACTGATACTGTTGAAGTACTGTTAAATAAAGTTGTAATAGCAGTGTTTTTAATATTGAAAAGGCAGATGATATTTACGGAAGGAAGGGCTTATGATGAAATTATGGACATCAGGAGGGGAGAATGTATCATCTTTTCTGAGTTTATTTTAATTTGGACGGTCTCTGCAAGTGAAGGTAGGAAAGATACATTCTAGTTTCGATGGGATCGAGAATGGTATCCCACAGGGCAGTATTTGCAACTCTTTATTGTATAATATTTTCATTAATGCTATTTCTCAGAGAATGCGTGGTTAAATTGCAATGTACAGCTGAAGGAGCTTTCTGCATTAGAGATAGAAATTTGATTTAAGTGTAAGGAGGCTGCATTTAGCAATTAATATATTTACACAATAGGCAAATAGCTTTCAGTAGCTAAACACAAGTTATGTGTTTTACAAACAGGGCTAACGGACCTGCCATTGATCTGAAATTATAAGATCAAACTCTTGGAGACGAGTCCGTGCTGAGACTTCTAGTCGTGGGTGGATAATAAACCGACACGGAGACACCATATCAGTAAAATAATTGATAAATGTAAAGGAGCATTAAATATTCTCAGGTATCTATGTTTGTATTCTTGGGGTGCTACACGAACATCTTTTTTGATCACTTATATTTGTTTAATTTGATCTGTTCTTGATTATGGATCGGCTTCATCTTCTACTTTAAAATGCTTCTGTGTGATACAGAACACGGGCTTTGAAATTGTGTTGTGGTGCAGTAGATTCGTGCCCTATCAGGCCTCACTGCTTGAAATTGTACAATCACCCTGACAACTGCGGCGGCTGAACTTGATGTTAACATGGATTAATTTGATGGGGCAAGGAAAAGATCATCCTGTTAAAGGCGTGTTGGTGGACTGTGGTGACGTCACGAAGAGTGCTTTTAGTGTTGGCTGGCTGAGCTCTTATCACGCTCGGAATATGGGTTTGTTGGTTCATGCAATATGTCCCACTGTCGCGTTCTCGGTAACCCCGCCCTGTTTTACTAATGACTTCAGTTGATTTTGGGTTGAACAGTTTAATAATGTTTAAGGATGCTGACATGTTTGAGAATCTGTTAGCTCAACAGTATATTCAGAGACATTATTATGATATGTGAGCCATTCATCATTAACCAGATTAATCATTTTAACCATTTTTGCAGACGGATCCGAACATAATTTAACTGGTGGAGCCCTTTTTATCTGACTGAATTGCAAAAAAGGATGGAGAAATGACTTACCTACCATTTATCAGAACATACGGCAAAATTAGTTGCCATCTGTTTTCGGCTTAGAGTGGGTGAAAGAAATTTGACCAGATAAATTTGTAATTCGTTCAGATTCCTTTTCGGTTTTGATGAGTCTTAAAACAGGTGACTTCAGTAATAGATCAGAATTACTGTTGGAAACTCATCAAACATTATTTCCTATTCAAAATGCAAACACGAGAACATCTGCAGATGCTGGAAATTCAAGCAACACATACAAAATGCTGGTGGAACACAGCAGGCCAGGCAACATCTATAGGGAGAAACACTGTCGACGTTTCGTCCGAGACCCTTCGTCAGGACTAACTAAAGTGAAGTTAGGTTTTTAGTGCTGATAATTGTGGGCTTATGGCAAGACTGGTGGGATAATGGTCACAAGGGGAGATGCCATTACAGAATACATAGAAGTGTTGGATTTATGGGAGATGGGCTTAAAACACAATCGTCTTCCAATTGGCAATACTATTCCTCATGTCGTGTTGGTAAACATCATTCTGGGTCGTGTACATTTTGTCATTATGAAACAGTTGAACACATTTTAATTCAGTGTGAAGCGTATCAGGAAGAAAGAAATCAAATGGAGCCTTCATTACAATCTTCGGGGGTTGTTAGATTTTAGTTAAAAAATTTCTGAAGTAATGGGAGTGACTTTAATTCAATTCAAAATATTGTGTTTCATTGCATACGATCTCTGGGACTTTGAAGTAATTTACCTTTCAAATGGAAAAACAATGGAAGCGGCCAGGGTTTTATTTCCCAATTCTCCGCACCACACTCCAGTCCAGATGGTGGCGGCATCAGCGCCTTGAAGTGGGAATGTCGACCGTCGTTTGTCCAAATCCCGCCCTATTCCTTCACGTTAGCCCATCATTCAAGGGAGAGTGGAGACTGCTGTGATAATATTGGAATAGCCAACTACCATCGTACTATACGCCGCCGACATGGTGGAACGTCGGTCTGCGAGGATGGTAGAAGGGAATGGAAATAGATGTAAATATCCACTGACCAATGGGTTTGCACCTTCCGGAGCAGTTCTTCGACTGACATCTTCCCGGTTCAATGAGATACTGATCTTCCGGGACGGTGCTTTGTCCCACCCCACACACAAACTATGCTCATATCCCATAGCTGCCGGACGATGGGACAATCGGCCTGGGAATAACACCTCGGAAATCAGGTGGTGAACGTGAGGGGCTGGACACGGACTGGAAACACTGCGGCCGCCTTCAGCTTGTGCTCAGGACGCGGCTTTATTAATGAACTGAAGCACCGAGATGACCGGATATTTCACCGCGCTGATCACCTGCTCCCTGAATTTCGACTGAGTCACCGTGTAAATAAATCTGTTCGTGCAGCAGCTGAAATTCTTCAGCAAAACACCGACGTACATAAAGATCCATTCAGAATCATTGAAATTGTGTCCTTTTCCTGAGACCTGATAATATATGAAATTTACAACCGCCGTCATCCACAGGAGGATGAAGCTGCCAGAGAGGGTGAAGAGTAAAACCACAGACCTCCTCCTGCTCTCCGTCTCCGGGTCACTGCGGTTCTCCCCCTTGCTCTGACCCTTCAGCCCCTTACGGACCCGACTGGCCACTAAAATGTGCCTGACTGTCAGAGCGTTGAGCAGCAGTATCACAGCGAAAGGGAGGAACGGAACAAAAACCGTATCCAGCCAGTCATATCCAACCCACCCGGGGTCAGTGAAATAATTGTCCATGATAATGCAGAACCACGGTACATTATCGATTATCACTGCGGGTTCCCGCGTGAAATATCGGGGAACGTTTCTCAGACAGGTCAGTACGCCGGTTGTTGTTAGAACCACAGCCACAGTTTTCCCGGTGCAATATTTTGTTTTCAGCTTCTGGCAGCAAATGGCGACAAACCGATCAACGGTGAAAGTAACGGTGAACCAGACAGAACATTGTATGGCTGTGAACTTCAATACAGTAATAACACTGCACACAGGGGTGATGTCCAGAAAACTCCACCGGAAGTAATACCAACTGATTTCATAAAAAATGATCTCGGTAACAACCGTCAGCAGATCCGCCGCTGCCATGGCCACCAGGTAGCGAGTGGTGCAGGTAGAGAGGCCGCACTTCCCCCGGGACAGGATCACAATCGCCACTAAATTTACTGGAGAGCGAGAGAGAAAGAACAGACACTGTACATTACTGAACACATTCTGCGGAAATTTACAAAGGATCAGTTTTCATCTGAAGATCAGGAGTGCGAGAGTCTGTGAACCGTTGCTATTCCAACATCAGACAGGGGTCACACTGTCTCTAACTGCCCTCTTCAATGTGGAGATAAGACGCTGTGTGGGCAAACGTCGGCGATAAAAACGAACTGCACGATCAACACAATCGGTGCTGATCCGATTCCAGTCGCTGATGGAGCCGGTTTCACTGATTTAACCGTGACTGACCAGGTCTCTGGAAACTCAGCATCTGACGGGGTCGAGAAGCGATACAGAAGGGAACAACGCACATAAAATACTGGAGGAACTCAGCAGGTCAGGCAGTTTCCATGGAATTGAACACACTCTAGTTTCGGTCCGAGATCCCTCGTGTGGACGAAGCGGGGCCCCGATTCCCGACAGGTCTCAGAAACAAGCTAGTAACCTGAGGCTGAGTTAATGGGTTAATTCTACAGCGCAGTTCAGTTCGATATCACACGTTACCAGATCCGTCAACACTGCTTCAGGTGATCAGACCCAATCATTGACCAACAGACAGTAGGATCGGACTGTGACAGACTTCGTAACGAGACGTAAAATACAGGACCAGGGGTTCTCTCTGATCAATAACTCAGGAACTGGGAACTTCACGATGCAAAAACCCTCCGAGGTACAACTTCCCTGGAAGGTGCTGCCCCCAGCACTGGGAAAAATCTGGACAAATTCCCATTTAAACCCACCCTGTCACACCTTTCTATGGAGCTGCCTGTACCCAGCAATGGGAAAAATCTGGACAAATTCCCATTTAAACCCACCCTGTCGCACCTTTCTATGGAGCTGCCTGTGCCCAGCAATGGGAAAAATCTGGACAAATTCCCATTTAAACCCACCCTGTCACACCTTTCTATGGAGCTGCCTGTACCCAGCAATGGGAAAAATCTGGACAAATTCCCATTTAAACCCACCCTGTCGCACCTTTCTATGGAGCTGCCTGTGCCCAGCAATGGGAAAAATCTGGACAAATTCCCATTTAAACCCACCCTGTCACACCTTTCTATGGAGCTGCCTGTACCCAGCAATGGGAAAAATCTGGGCAAATTCCCATTTAAACCCACCCTGTCGCACCTTTCTATGGAGCTGCCTGTGCCCAGCAATGGGACTGCTCTGGAAAAGGATCCACTGAAATCCTCCCCGTCACGCCCTCCCGGAGAGCTGCTTGTCCCCAGCACTGGAGCAACTCTGTACAACGTCCCGTTAAAGGCAAGAACAACGTTCGAGTCGGTCCCGTGAGCTAGAGGAGAGGCAGCGGTTTAGTTCCGCTTGTCGTTAAATAGAAAATATCAGAATATGGAACTGAGAGGATCGATACCTCTGACGGAGATGTACACAGTGATCATCTTGTTAAAAGCTTGTTAAATGATCATAAACAGCATCACACCAGTAAACACTCAGAGATACCGAACATGAATTGCTCTGCTCACTCACCAGGAACTCCAATGACGGCAATCCACACGAACAATATTTTCTGCACACTCAGGTACCTATGGATAATTGAGGACATTGTCTCTGTCCAATGATCCGTCTGTGCCACAGGTGATCTCACATGTGTCTCACATGTCGAGGCACCACTTATCTTGGGTATTTAAAACCATTTAGCGACTCCACAGGGACAGGTTGCAACAGATTTAAAAATAAAGGTTTTGTAATTATTTACAAATCATTTACGCCAGACTCGTGAAATCCCCGCGGTGACAGAATGTGATTAAATTAAAGATTTAATATTTAGACCATTGGTAGGAGATAGTTTGTCCCAACAAAGGTGACTGAACCTGACAGGTATCTTTAGGAGATCTAGGCCTCATATGGAGCCAGTGATCATTAATGGAGAATGTGTGGAGCAGGTTAAGACCTACAAGTATCTGGGAGTACAGTTAGACGAGAAGCTAGACTGGACTGCCAACACAGATGCCTTGTTCAGGAAGGCACAGAGTCGACTGTACTTCCTAAGAAGGTTGGCGTCATTCAATGTCTGTAGTGAGATGCTGAAGATGTTCTATAGGTCAGTTGTGGAGAGCGCCCTCTTCTTTGTGGTGGCGTGTTGGGGAGGAAGCATTAAGAAGAGGGACGCCTCACGTCTTAATAAGCTGGTAAGGAAGGCGGGCTCTGTCGTGGGCAAAGTACTGGAGAGTTTAACATTGGTAGCTGAGCGAAGGGCGCTGAGTAGGCTACGGTCAATTATGGATAACTCTGAACATCCTCTACATAGCACCATCCAGAGACAGAGAAGCAGTTTCAGCGACAGGTTACTATCGATACAATGCTCCTCAGACAGGATGAAGAGGTCAATACTCCCCAATGCCATTAGGCTTTACAATTCTACCGCCAGGACTTAAGAACTTTTTTTAAAAGCTATTATTAATGCTTTTTGAGATAGTGATTTAGATGCATATCATATTTTTTACTGAGTTAAGTATTGTATGTAATTAGTTTTGCTACAACAAGTGTATGGGACATTGGAAAAAAAGTTGAATTTCCCCATGGGGATGAATAAAGTATCTATCTATCTATCTATCTTATCAATTAATTGTGCTCCACTGTAAATATGAACTTCAAAGGAACCTGTCACAGCGGTGCGGACATGGCCAGAGTGCGCAGCGAGAGACACTGAAGCAGTTCGACAGTGCACAGACTTTAACGCCAACAATGTCAAAGGGAAAAGCAAACAAAAACGCTCGGCCAAACAGGCCGTGAACTAAAACTCTCAAATGGAAAACGAAGCCGACACCGCGGCTGAAAAGAACAAGTGAGAGTTAAACGAAGACCGCTAGTCTTTAGATTCAGGTGACTCAACAGTCCAATTTCACAGGCACGGCGGAAAGGGAAGTGTTGCTGTGTCCTAGGTTCAAGTCCGGACAAAAACTACGACGAGACGAATGTAGTTAAATGCGACCACAATGAAATAATAATTGGCTGCCACGTGCATATTCGCGAGCGCAATTGCCGAATCTGCCGCGCTGCTGAATCCGTGGTTGTGACAGAAGCATTTGTCAGACACTGAATATTGAAGTAAATTATGTCATTGTAGCTTGTGAAATTATATTGAATCACCTACTGTTGCCATTCTCTACAAGAATATAAACTCTCGATGTAGTTTGTGCTTGGCGCACTCTAACAAGAGGGTCCCCAAGAAAATGTCTGTCTGTGGTGATGAATAAACATTTTCATATTGAAGAAACCCTCCAGTTTCCTCAGTGACAGTCACAGGCAGAACATCAGGGGGCTCGTCCAGGTCCACCCCTAACCCTAATGCATGGCCATCAAACTCATCAGTCTAGTGGTGGGGGGTGGGGGTGAGTGTGTTCTGATCATCTCACCCCGTATGTGTCAAAGAGCTGTGGATAGTGTGGAGGGCTGTCAGCGGGACATTGATAGGATGCAAAACTTTGCTGAGCAGAGGCAGATGGAGTTCAAACCAGATAAGTGTGAGGTGGTTCATTTTATTAGGTTAAGTATGATGGCGGATATAATATTAATTATAAGACTGTTGACAGTGTGGAGGATCAGAGTGATATTGGCGTCCGAGTCCATAGGACACTCGAAGCTGCTCCGCAGTTTGACTTCTGGTCAAGAAGGCAAGTGGTGCATTGACCTTAATCATCCGTGAGATTGAGTTTTGGAACCGTGAGGTAATGTTGCAGCTATATAGGACCCTGATCAGACCCCACGTGGAGTACTGTGCTCAGTGCTGGACGCCTCACTGCAGGAAGGATGTGGAAAATGGCTGCCTGAACCATAAAAAATATAAGAACAGAGGTCAAAATTCAAAATAGCTTCAGGATTATTGTATGAGCAAATGAGACAATCTTGACGTACAGAAAAGCTGGATGAACTCAGCAGGTCGGGCAGCATCCGTTGAAAGGAGCAGTCAACGAAGGGTCAGGACGAAGGGTCATGACGAAGGGTCTCGATCCAAAACGTTCTCAAATCCGTCTGCACCCCCAATCCGTGCCTGACCCTGCCGCATGCAAATTCGATGATTCCATCGCAATCGTTTCATACAGTTCACAAAATGGCTGTCTGCATTAAAAAAAAAAAACAGGGCAGAGCTCAAAGATCATATTGGATTTATATTTTTTTAAATAAACAGAACACGTCACGTACAGTGAAGCTCAAAAGGAAACCTTCATTACTACTCCTTAACTGCAGCCAGTCAGCCAATCTTCTATCCATGTTAGCGATTTCTTTTTCTCTATCCTACCTGTTATTTCCTCAAAGAATTCAACTGATTTTCCAGGCAAGAATTCCAACAGATCAGATCCTTCAGGCACGATTTCCCTTAAACAATCTGTGCTGATCGGCCTACTTTGTCATGTGCCTCCAGGTACCCTGAAATCACATCTTTAATCATGGACTCCAACACTTACCAACCTAACTGACCTGAGTGACGCTAACTCACCTATAATTTGCTTTCTTTTGCTTTCCTCCCTTCTCAAAGACTAGAGAGACATTCGTCATTTTCCAGTCTTCTGCAACAATTCCAGAATTTGGTGACTCTGGATCAGTCATTGATATTAACTCAACAATCTCTTCTGCTGCCAGGTGACCTATCTACCTTCAAACCTTTCAGCTTCCAAAATACATTTATTAGTAAAGGCAGCTCACACATTTCTACTGTCTGATATTCCGATGTTCAGGCGTTCTGCTGCTGTCTACCATGGTGGAGACTGACACAAAATAGCATTGACTTGATCTGCTATTTTTTGTTCTGCTCTGCTCCCTCTCCAGCAGCATTTTACAGTTGTCTGGTATCCACTTTACCTCTCTTGTACGCTTTGTGAGGAATATCTGAAAAAGGGGATTTCTGGTTTCCTCTTTTATGTTACTGCCTAGATTACCTTGACATTCATCGTTTCTGTCCTCACTGCTTTGTTTTCTTTGCATTCCGCATTGAGATGGCTGAGAGCGTTATGACGCGGCAGGGCCCAGAAACAAAGGCGTGGAATGACCTGAGATTCAGGAGGTTGAAGTACTAGGACAGGCTGAAAATGTCAGGGTGTTGGGGCTGGAGGACAGGACAGGTAAGTTCAGATCACAGCACTGCGGGGTTTCCTTGTCTCTGCGCTGGTCTGCAATAAACGGGCTCCTGAATCGGCTGCAGTGATGACTGGTTCTGTGGCTTTAGACTCACTATCGAGCACTTCAGTTCAATATGTTATGTGCTGACTTTTGTTGTCTGCAGGATCTGTTTCTTTTTTCTGTACATCGGGTGTTTGACGGTCTTCTTTCTTTAATAAGTTCTATGAGATTTCTTTGTTTTGTGGCTGCCGGTATGGAGACGAGTCTCAAGGTTGTATGCAGTATATATACATTGATAATAAATGTACTTTGAACTTCTGAACGTCGATACTGTTGAGTTATAAAAGCTTTCCATTCCTCTAGCTTTCTACAAATAGTTGCTATATTCTATGCCACTTCTTTTGCTTAGCCTCATCCTCCCTTTAAAATACTTCTTCTTCGGGATATATCTATACTGCGCCTTCTGAATTTCTTGCAGAAGGCGTAGCATTGACGCAGAGGTACAGCGGTACGTAAAGGTGTTGAGACAGGTAAATAGAATGAAGGCATCCAGTGGGATACCTGTCGTTATTAGGAAAGTACTGAACAGAACTCTTGGAAGGACTTCTTAAAACATTAATTGTTTGAAAAGCTTGAAAAGTGTATACTTCTGGTGTCACACGACAGAAAATGTTTAATTGCACTGGAGATTCATCAGAATGTGTGGTATGGACTGAGGTACAAGGAGAGACCGCATTGGTGGGAACAATGATCTCCTGGAGCATCTAACGTTGAGAGGTGATCTTAACGAAGACAAGGAACATGAGGTGCATCGATAATATAAATGGAGACCGCCTTTTCAAGCCCGAGGGGGTGGTTGTAAAACTCAGGGGCATAGATTTTACGTAAGAGGAGAAAGACTAAAAGGGGACATTTTATCCCCAGACAATGATGGGGATGTGGAAGGAGCGACTATAGAATGTGGTAGGGTTGGGTTCAGCTAGAGGGTTTAAAGGATTTCTTTACAGGCTAATGGATAGTACCTGATCACAGGGTTATGGGGTAGACGCAGGCAAATGGGCTGAATACAAGTGGTCATGGACCATTTGGAAGGAACCACACTTGCTGTTCATTGGTACTCTGTGATTCCAGACAGAGGTTTGAATAACAAGGAGTGTTTTAAGAAGAAGAGTGTGAGGTTTCGAGGGGATCTGAGGAATAATTGCCTCTGAAGGTTACCATCTGGAACATAATGACGGAGGACATGTTGCAGGCAGGTATTTAACGACCATCTCTTTGAGCATTTGAATCACCAAGGCAGAGAAGGCAATAGACCAAACGCTGAATTGGAGAAGGCAGATAACTGGGATATAATGATGAGCCGAAATCCCTGTTTCACTACTTATATGCCGGTTCCTTAGCTTTTACACAGGCCTTTTGATCATAGTTAAAGACTGTAAAGTTTTATGAGATTTTTTTTATTTAGACTCCTTGTGCAGGTGCCGATGGGCAAGTTATACACGGGTTTCTGAGATAGAGATTGTGATCCCACAAGGCTGTATTTATTATTTCTTATTACAATTAATAATATTTTCTCTGAGATAGTTACCGGGTGGGTAAATCACTATTTGCAGATGATGGAGGTTTATGGATTAGAGGTAGAAATGTCAATTTAACTGTCTATGGGATGCCATTAGCAATTAATCAGTAGGCAAATCGATGGGACTTGAGCTTTCAGTGGCAAAAAACACAAGTCGAGTGTTTTATAAACAGGATTAATAGACCTGCGCTTGATTTGAAATCACATGATCAAACTCTTGAAGACTTGTCAGTGGTGAGATTTCCAGACAGGTGGATGCACAATGAGCTGACATGGAAGCACCGTGTCAGTAAAATAATTGATAAATATAAAGGAGCAATAAATATTCTCGGTGTCTCTGTGGATATTCTTCGGGAGCGACATGAAAATTTCTGCTGACCATTTACATTTGTTTCATTAGATCTTGTCTTGATTCTGTTGCTCAGGGATCAGCTTCATCTCCAACTTTCAAATGTTTGGCTGTGATACAAGCACAGGCTTTAAGATTCTGTTGTGGTGCAGTAAGGTCGTCTCCTGTTTCAGGTTTACTGATTGATTTTGCGGAGGTTGAATTTAATGTTAACGTACTGGATTAATTTGAAGGAGCAAAGAAATGATCATCCTGTTAGAGGTGTGTCGGAGGACTGTTGGGAACATCACAAGAAGAGTGTTATAGTTTTGGGTGTTTGGGTTCTTATTACGCTGGGAATGTGGGTTCGTTGAATTATGCAATATGTTCCACTGTGGCATTCTCGGTAACCCCAACTTGTTTTTGTAAATGCCTTTGTTGATTTTGGGGTACACGGTTTAATAAAGTCTCAGGATTTTGTTATGCCTGGGAATCTGTTAGTTCATTGGTATATTAAGGAAATTGATTGTGATATGTTAACCATTTTACAGAAGGATGAAAATATAATTTAACTGGGATTGTTGGTGTGGCTGTTTTTGTGCCCAGATTATAGGTAACGATAAAGAAACGACATTGAACGATTTCTGGAGAACAACATTCTCGATGCACTTTCAGATAAATCACGTGACCCCATCGTGAACTTGGTCACATCCTCATCATGGAAGACAATCCAATTGATGTCATACAAGCAGTCCTGTAGCATGAAGACCGATTGGTCGGAACAACAGTGGACGGATCACCTACATCATAGGTGCCAAACTCAATGCCCGCGGGCCATATCCGGCCCGGCGTACAATTATATCCGGCCCGCGAGATCAATTTAGATAGATCTATTATTTTAATTATCAATGGCCCGGCGATATGAAACCTATTATTGTAGTTAATACCAATCATAAAAATAATGCTTGCTCAGCAGTCTTCTTCATAAGAAACGGAATTTGTGAAGTGAAACACATTGTAGTTATAGCAGAGACTGAGACACATGAGAGCAGGCTGAAAAAACGGAGGCAACGAAAGCTGCGTTCGCACGCGTCCGACTGATCTGGCCCGCATGAAGCTGCATTTTGCTCAATCCGGCCCGTGACCTAAAATGAGTTTGACACCCCTGACCTACATTATTTTGTTTCCTGCTGGTGAGAGATTTCGGCTGTCAGTTCAGACAGACAGACAGACATACTTTATTGATCCCGAGGGAAATTGTGTTTCGTTACAGCCGCACTAACCAAGAATAGTGAAGAAATATAGCAATATAAAAGCATAAATAATTAAATAATATTAACTTCATCATGCCAAGTGGAAATAAGTCCAGGACCAGCCTATTGGCTCAGGGTGTCTGACACTGTGAGGGAGGAGTTGTAAAGTTTGATGGCCACAGGCAGGAATGACTTCCTATGACGCTCAGTGTCGCATCTCGGTGTAATGAGTCTCTGGCTGAATGTACTCCTGTGCCTAACCAGTACATTATGGAGTGGATGGGAGTCATTGTCCAAGATGGCATGCGACTTGGACAGCATCCTCTTTTCAGACACCACTGTCAGAGAGTCCAGTTCCACCCCCACAACATCACTGGCCTTACGAATGAGTTTGTTGATTCTGTTGGTGTCTGCTACCCTCAGCCTGCTGCCCCAGCACACAACAGCAAACATGATAGCACTGGCCACCACAGCCTCGTAAACCATCCTCAGCATCGTCCGGCAGATGTTAAAGGACCTCAATCTCCTCAGGAAATAGGGACGGCTCTGACCCTTCTTGTAGACAGCCTCAGCGTTTTTTGACCAGTCCAGTTTATTGTCAATTCGTATCCCCAGGTACTTGTAATCCTCCACCATGTCCACACTAACCCCTTGGATGGAAACAGGGGTCACCGGTGCCGTAGTCCTCCTCAGGTCCAGCACCAGCTCCTTAGTCTTTTTCACATTAAGCTGTAGATGATTCTGCTCGTACCATGTGACAAAGTTTCCCACCGTAGCCCTGTACTCAGCCTCATCTCCCTTGCTGATTCTTCACACAACTTGTTGTCCAGGGACTGAGTTCTAATCACGCTGGGAATATGGGTTTGTTGGATTATGCAATATGTCCCACTGTCACGTTCTTGGTAACCCCACATTGATTTTCTCAATGCCTTTAATTGATTTTAGGATACACGATTTAATGAAGTCTAAAGATTCTGTTCTGCTTGAGAATCTTGATTCCTCAGTATAATGTGGAAAATTATTATGATATGTTAAACATTGCTGCAGAAGAATCAAAAAATAAGGTTTTCATGCATGAATTGCAGGTAACGATAAAGAGACAATTTACCAACCATTTATCAGTATATATAGTAGAATTTGTTTCCATCATTTTAGGCTTACAGTGGGTGGTGGAAATTTGTTCATGTAAATTTTCAATTTGCTCAGATGCCTTTTCGGTTTTGATGAGTCTTAAAACAGGTAGTTTTTGCAGTAGGACAGATTTACTGCTGGAAACTTATCAAACATTATTTCATATGCAGAGTATTGGTTTATATATCCACTTCCTATGTGTCCCTGCACACATCGTTCAGTTACAAAAGCTAGTAAGATTTCAACTAGCGTATCAGAAGTTAAGGGGTTGGTGGGTTAATAATTATATCAAGGCTGTTGGGATAAAGGGCATCAAAGCAGACACCTTTACACAAAACGTACCTGTTTATGGGAGATTGGTAAAACAAAACGACAAGGAATTACATTGACACTGCTTAGAATTTGGCACACTATTCTTCATTATCCCTTCGTTCGTGTTGGGAAACATCATTCCGGGTCGTGTAGTTTTCATTTAAAAACTTTCTTAAGTAACAGCAGTAACTTCAATTTAATTCACGCTATTGTGTTTTGTTACGTACGATCTACAGGACTTTTGGGGGGTAAATTAGGTCTCATTTGAAAAAGGAAGCATTGAGGGTTTTATGTCCCAATTCTCTGCACCACACTCCAGGCCAGTTAGTAGCCGGAATGTGGCTTTAAGTTGGAGTATCCACCGTTGTTTATCCAAATCCCGCCCTCGTTTATCACATTAGCCAATCATTCAAGTGGAAGGCGGAGGCTGGTGTGATTGACATTGGATTAACCAACCAGCATTCAACTAGACCGTCGCCAATTTGCGGAAAATGTCGGGCAATGAGTTCAGTAGGCGGGAATGGGGGGGGGAAAGAATGGACATATCTACCGACCAATGGGCGGGGGAGCATGAGGAGTAGTTGTTTGACTGACATCTGACGCGACCAATGAGGTATCGACTATGCAGGACGGTGCATTTACACTCCCACCCGCACGTCCCCTCCCCCCCCCCCACACTTTCCTAATGGTGCTGCTGGTCAAAGGGGAAATCCGCCCGGGAATAACACCTGGGAGATGAGGCGGTGAATGTGAGGAGCTGGAGTCCGGACCGGAGACACTGCAGACGCCTCTGCCGTGTGCTCAGGACGCGGCTTTATTAATGAACTGAAGCCTCGAAGTGAACGGATATTTCACCGCGCTCATCACGTGATAACGTCTGACTGGCGCAATCCCCACGGTGACAGATTGTGATTACATTAATGAATTCATATTTAGTCCATTTGTGGGAGTTAGTCTGTCCCAACAAAGGTGACTGATCAATTGAATATGCTGCCTCTGTAAACCTGCCTTGAGACTCGTCACAGCTCTAAATCAACAGACTCTCCCACATGCACATTTGATGATCCCAGAGCAAGAATCATTCATTTCAACCGGTTCTCAAAATATCTGCCTCCAACTTAAAAAAAAATGGCAAGAACAGAGGTCGAAGTTCAGGTTGCATTTATTATTAAACAATATACCAATGAAACAACCTCGAGATTCAAAACACTTCCAAATCCACCGGGATTCCCATATCTGCAAATCTGTGTGCACTCCCAAATCTGTGCACGTCCGCAAACCCCAACTCAGTGGTCACCCCCAAATCAGTGTTCACCCCCAAATCAGTGTGCATCGACAAAGCCATGTGCATTGCAAACCTACCGACACCCCGATATCCACCCACATACCGAGATCTGTGCGCACCCCAAACATACCAACATTCCCAAATTCACCCTCATACCCAGATCTGTGCGCACCCCAAACCCGCTGACATCCCACATGCACATTAGATTATCACAGAGCAAGAATGTTTTCAAACACTTCACAAGATAGATGCTTCCAACTCAAACCTAATGGCAAGAACAAAGTTAAAATTTCAAAGTGCATTTGTTCATGAAGTATCTATAAATGAAAAGGCCTTAAGATTCATTACACCCCTAAATCGAAGGATTCCCCAAATTCGTGTGCAACCCCAAATCCGCTGAGACACCCAAATCTGTGCGCAGCCCTAAATACTCCCAAATCCCCGTGCACCCTCGAATGCCCAAAGCAGTGTACACCCCCAAATTTACCGACACTCCAAAATCCATATTCACCAACGTACCCTGAAATTTTCGCACATCCGCAAATCAATGTGCGGCCCCATTTCCATGTGAACCCCCAAACCCGCTGACATCCCCAAAAGCACACTAGATTATCCCAGAGAAACAATCATTTCCAACAGTTCACAAAATAGCAGCCTCCATCTTAAAACGTTGAAAATGCAAACTGCATTCATTTTTAAAGTATTTCTGTATGTCTGAATCTCTGTGTGTTCATATGTGTCCCTGTATGTGTCTGTCCGTCTCTTTGTGTGTCTGTGTGTACTTGTGTCAGAGACCAGCTCGCAGACGGCGCTCGGTCTTTGTCGTGACGGCGTAGCTACTGAGAACACACGGCTATCCCGTCTGCTCCACATCCCCTCCCCCGCCTATTCTGTAGCACACAGAAAGGGAACAAACTGGCCTCTCCCGGAAACCACACCCCTTCGTCTTCTGAGAGTACATTGCTGCTTTCCGAACAACGAAGAATTACACAACATCTATAATTCACTGTGAATGTCAACCGTCATCACAGTGCGGGGTGGGGGATGTGGGGACGGGTGGGTGGCGGGGAAACAGGCGACAGAAAAGGGAGAAGGTTAGGGAGGAATGTGTGGAGGAAAGAGTGGGGCAGTGTGGATGAGAACGGATGAAGAGAGGAGGACAGGGAGAAAGAGATTGAGGCTACATATATTTAATCTCTCTCCTGCCTCCTCCACACTCCTCGTCCCCGCCTATTCTGTAGCACATAAAAAGGGAACAAACTGGCCTCTCCCGGAAACCACAAGCCTACATATTCCGAGAAAACACTGTCACTGTCCAAAAAACGAAGAATTGCACAACATCAGACAATTCACTGTGCGAGTCAACCGTCATCACAGTGCGGGGTGGGGGATGTGGGGACGGGAGGGTGGCCGGGAAAACGAGCTGCAGTTAAGGAGGAATTGGGGAAAAGGCGAGAGGCAGGCGAAGCGTTGGGTAGAAAGGGAGAAAGAGACAATAAGGGAGGGTAGAAGGGGAGTGAGTGAGTGGATAGGGTAGGGAGGAATTTGCTGAGGACAAGAGTGTGTCAGTGGGGAAGGGAACGGATGAAGAGAGGAGAGAGAGAGCATGTGTGGAAGAGAGGGAAATAGGTGAGGTGAGAGGAGGAAGAGAGAATGAGGGAGTGGGAGACAAGAGATGGAGAGAAAGAGACAGTGAGGGAACGGGGAAGCAGAGGTGGCAAAAGTGGGAAGGGGTGAAAATGGGAGCAGGAGAGTGGGGAGAGTTTGAGCCAAAGAGGAGGAAAGAGATATTTGACAACTTTCAATCCCTGGCTCTGATCGCCACACTTTGACCATGGGTATCCAGTATCAATTCACTTCTATCCCCAGCAGGAAATCCTGAAAGCACATCGTTTGCTTCCCGACAACAGCCCCAACCAATTCCCCTTCATCGACACATTAATTGGCGTCAGAGAGCACTATAACAAACAAACAAACACTTTTTCCCACTTAGTCCGTACCGAATTGTTATTCTGCCGAGTCCCATAACCGCAGCTGGACCATGGCCCTCAATACCCCTCCCGTCCATGTACTGATCCAAACTTTTCAACAATGAAATCCATAACTTCCACTGACAGCTCTTCCCACACCCTCACCACCTTCTGAGTTAAGGAAATCCCATTCAGATTCCTCTTAAATATTTCACCTTTCACCCTGAAACTGCGATCTCCAGTTCCCATCTCACCCAACCTCAGAGGAAAAACCCTCCCTGCATTTACCCTGTCAACAACACTCATAATTTTGTATAAATGTGCAAAATCCCCCTTCATTTTCCAACACTAAAGGGAATAAAGTCCTCAGCTTTTCCTAAAGCTCGAGTCCTCAAGTCCCAGCAAACGTAGTGTAAATTTTCTCTGTACTCTTTCTATTTTGTTGTTAATTTTCCTTCCGGCAGGTAACAAAAACTACACACAAGACTCCAGATTAGGCCTGACCAACGTCTTATACAACTTCAACATAACATCCCATCTCCTGTACTCAATACTTTGATTTATGAAATCCAATGTGCCAAAAGCTCTCATTTCGACGCTATCTACCTGTGACGCCACTTTCAAGTAATTATGAATCTGTGTTCCCAGATCCCTCTGGTCCACCAACTCCTCAGAACCCGACTGCTGACCGTGTCTTCATGCACCCCAAATCAGTGCACATCCCGAATCCAATCCTTTGAATATGAAACAACGTTTGATGGGTTTCCAGAAGTAAATCTGACCTGCTGTGAGAATGACAGACTCTTCAAACCGAAAGGGAATCTGAACAAATTACAAATTCACATGGACAAATTTCCACCACCCACTGTAAGCACGAAATGATGGCAAGCGATTCTGCTGTAAATCCTGATAAATGGTTGGTAGGTCGTTCCTTTATTGTTAACAATAATTCACGCATAACACAGCAACACCACCATTCCAAGTTAAATTATATTTTGATCCTTCTGGAAAAACGGTTAAACTATCTCAATAAATTTCCTTAATATATACTGAACCATCAAATTCTCAGGCAGAACAGAATCATTAGACTTCATTAAATCGTGTATCCTATCATCTAATAAAGGCATTGAAAGAAACAAAGTGGGGTTACCGAGAATGTGACTGTGGGACATTTTGCACAACCCAATTGTTACATACCCGTGGGTATCTTGTACTTGTCACGGGACAGTGGTCTTGTGATGGTGGAGTGTCGTCATTTTCCTGCCAGTAGAGGTCATGTGACAGTTTTTCAACAGGGTATAAAAGGAGGACCCCTCCCTGTGAGGAGCGGCAGTTCGTGGCTGGATTTTCCATTTCTGACTCCATGCTACTGCGTGGTCCAATATTATGACGCAGTTCCGTTGAAAAGTGGAGTTTTATTTAATGTCTAAAGTTTAAAAGGTCATTGCCGGCAGTTTCTTTATAATACTGCCAGTTAAAATTCAGTGGAGAGTGAAGATCGGAGTTCGGGAGCTAAATGAACGAGGGAAGTCGATTTCGACGGTGAAACAGTTTTGACCTTGTTTGATCCTCATTCGGAACGAATTCGTTGGCTGTGCCCTTGTTAGCCCCTGCGACAAGAGCAGAAAGAGTTTGGTGTACAGTTTCGTCAAGGAAAGGTCTGTGCCTTTAAGCCGTTTCATTTTCATTTTCATAAATTCTCCGGGAAAAGTATAGTTCGACTGGGAACCGCAACAACACGACGTGAAAGAGAATTTATATCGTCTAAAAAAGTCTTTCCTTTAATGGACTGTAAGCATTTTGAACTTTCGCAGTACTACTTTGAAGAACTGTTTTTGCAACATCGCTTTAAGAACTGTTTCGCTTTATCCCTTTAAGAACTGTTCAAGCTGCCGCAAAGCAGCTTATTCCCGGTTGCGTTAGTAGTTTGTTTACTTTTGGGGTTTGTTTTTCAGTGTTTAATAAATGTTTTATTTGTTATAAAAAAAACCCTGCCTCACATACATTTGTTGTTGCTGAATCCGTAACACCAAAAGACACATATTTCAAGCGTGATAAGAACCCAGGCACCCAGAACTAAAAACATTCTTCTTGTGAAGTTCCCAACAGTCCTCCAACACATCTTTAACAGGATGATCATTTCCTCCCCCTTAAATTAACCCAGTATGTTAACATTAAATTCAAACTCCACAATTTCAAGCAGTAAAGCCGAAACAGGGAACGACCTGACTGCACCACGACACAATCTCAAAGCCTGTGCTTGTATCACACTCAAACATAATAAAGTTGAAGATGAAGCTGATCGATAATCCGCAACCATAATCAAGAACAGATCCAATTAAACAAACAAAATTGGTCAACAAATATTTTCATGTAACACCGCAGAATACACACAGAGATACCTGAGAATATTTAATATTTCTTTATATTTTTCAGTTATTTTCTGCTGCGGTGCTTCCATGTCAGCTTATTCTCCGTCCACATACCTGGAAATCTTACCACTGACATCTTTTAAGGAGTTTGGCCATATCAGTTCCAATCATTTCCAATCAATTGCAGGTCCATTACTCCTGCCTGTAAAACATAACTTGTTCCATCTATTTGCCGACTGTTCAACCTTACTAATTGCTAATGCATCCTATATACAGTAACATTGAAATTTCTACCTCTAATCCATAAACCCATCATCTGCATATAGTGATTTACACACTCCAAAACCTATCTCAGAGAAAAATATTATTAATTATAATATGAAATAATAAATACTGCCTTGTGGGATCCCAATCTCTATATCATAACAACCCGAATATAACTTGCCCACCCATACCTGACACCAGACCTCCAATTAAAACAACTCAGAAAATGATTGATAATCGCCTCTCCACCTGCATTTCCAAAATTTCATAAAAATTCTTTCCTTCCATCAATACCATCTGCCTTTTGAACAGTAAAAATACTGCTGTTACAACATCTACATATAACTGTGCTTTCCTAATATCATCATCCAAACGTAAAAATGAATTCAATGCCATACTTGCACACCCATACCTTTACAAGATGATCCAAATAAAGACAATCAGGAAAAATAGTACAATAGCCCCCTCAATTGCATTTCCAAAAATTAATCAGAAATCCGAGCTGCAATAAATATCATTTGCCTTTTCTATATCACAAAATATTGCTATTACATCTTTATTTAACTGTGCTTTCTTAATATGATCTTCCAAACCCAAAACTGAATCGAATGTTATTCTACCATTCTGAATTCCCCTCTGATAAAACGTGAAATCACCCCTTTTATCAAAAGTATAATTCAAACTCTCGATTACCATACTTTCCACAAGTTTACACAAATGAGACGATAATGGTATTGGCCTATAACAAGGAAGATCGGGGAGCTCAGGGTTTTAGAATGGGCACTACTACAACCATTTTCCATGAGGAAAGTGGATGGCCAAAGCTCCAATTACGATTCAAAGAGTTAATATTTTCACAAAAGAAAATTACATACATATCTGTGGAATCAAGAATTTCTACTTCAAGTTCGTCATACATTTTATTCCCATTCACAACTCTATACCCGGCCCCTTTCCTTATAAAACTGACAACACCACCCCTCTACCAACTAACCTGTCAAGCCTAACGACAATATAATTCTACACAGGAATAAAAACTTAAAATGTGCAGGTTTCCTTAACAGATATTACATCTGAAGAATCTGAAAATTAGAAATTCACTTCTTAAAGTCTTGACCATTATAAATCAGAGTTCTCGCATTTCATTGCAATATTTTAATCCTATTGTGTATGCTCCCAAGTAGACTGGGATACAGATACCCACCCAACAAAACTTCATTTAAAGCTTCCCACAAAACACCAGTTACACCGAGATACCTTTCTGCAGCTTTCACAATAATTTTAATTTCCTCAGTAGGATGAGATGTCTGATCAGTACAATTCACCACATCGGTTATAAACATCACAAACTTCATTTTGTCCAGCAGTGAAGTATCTTTGGTGAGAGAACTGTGATGCCGGCATATATCCACTGACGTCACAGTCTGTTCTCTGAGTGGGATCACTTTATCCAGTTTACCTGCTCTGCTTGCTGTACTTGTCCTTGAACAGGTCCTTCTGCTCACTGTGTTGTTCTGAACCAATTGAACTGGTCACTTCATGCCTTACTAAAACAATCCCTTCTGCCTACACAAGAGACACATCCCTCCATTCTCCTCAGATCCACGTGGTATCTAATAGCCTCTATCACATCTGCCTCCACCACCAGACCCGACATTCACTCCAGACACCCACCACTATGGGAATGAAAAACAAAACTTGAAACGCAAATCTCCTTTAAACATCCTCTGTCAGGTTTTTAACATCATTGTCTTTTGTAATTGTTTTTTTTTTCAACAGCAGCATGCAGAGAAAAGATACCAAATACACTAAATTACAAAATACTTCAATAGTGCAAAAAGGACCAATGAGGATGTGTTCCCCCTTTCTCCTGAAGTGCATGCCCACTGGCATTGGACATTTCCTCCTCAGAGAAACAATCCCGGCTGTCCACTCTGTCTGTGCCTCTCACATTCCTGTAAACGTGTCAGACCTTCCTCAGCCTCTGCCGCTCCGGAGAAAATTACCCGAGGTTGTCCGGTCTCACTTTATCCAGGCAGCATCCTGTTAAGCCTCTTCCACTCACCATCCAAAACCTCCACATTATTCCTGTATTCAAATGCAATTCTCCAGATGTGGTTAAACTAGAGATTTATACAACTGCAACATAACTGCCTGACAATGGAACCACTATCTGGGAGTTATGAACTCGGATTCCAAGATCCCCCTGTAGATCAACACAGTCCAATCTCGCCCCATGAATATAACAGCAACGAGATAATGCTGAGGCTTTATAAGACACTAGTCAGGCCACACTTGGAGTATTGTCAACAGTGTTGGGCCCCACATCTCAGACAGGATGTGTTGTCATTGGAGAGAGTCCAGAGGAGGTTCAGAAAGATTATTTTGGGAATGAAGGGGTTAAAATATGAGGAGCACTTGGCAGCTTTGACCCTGTGCTCACTGGAACTCAGACAAATGCGGGGCATCTCATTGAAACCTACCGAATGTTGAAAGGACTGGATAAGGTGGATGTGGAGAAAGTATTTCCTGTGGTAGGGCACAACCACAAAGTCGGTGGCCACCTTTTCAAACAGAGGTAAGCAGCTTACTTTTTTTTATTAGCCAATGTTTATTGGATCTGTGGAATGTTCTGCCACAGACTGCGGTGGAGGCCGAGTGTTTGGGTATATTCAAGGCAGAAGTTGATCATCTCCTGATCGGTCAGGCATCAAAGGATATGGCGGGAGGTCAGATATCTGGAATTGAGTGCGATCTGGGATCAGCCATGATGGAAAGGTGGCTGACTCAATGGGCTGAATGACCTAATTCTGTTCCTATGCCTTATGGACTTATGAACAGAAGCCCCCTCAATCATGATGAATCTCCTCTGCACTCTTCCAGCACAAAACATCCTTTGTACAGAATGCTAAGCGGAACTGAATGCAACTTTTCAAGAAGGTTGTCAAGTCAGGCAGCATCTGTTGAGGGGAATAGAGTCGATGTTTGGGACAGAACCCGTCCCTTACAGCACTAACACAGGCCCTTCGGCCCTACCTTTCCATGCTGTCCTACTGTCCATTTAAACTAATCCCTCTGCCTGTCTTTGATACAGAACACAGAAATCTACAGCACATTGCAGGCTCTTCTGCCCACAATGATATACCGACCATGTAACCTACTCGAGAGACTGCCTAGGATTTCCTGATCGTATAACCCTCTAGGTTTCTAAACTCCATGAACCTATCTAAGAGTTTCTTAAAATATCCTATTCTATCCACCTCCACCATCGCTGCCGCAGTGCATTCCATGCACCCACCACTCTCTGTGTAAGAAACTTACCCCTGACATTCCCTCGGTATTGACTTTCAAGCAGCTTAAAACTACGTCCCCTCGTGTTAGTCACTTCAAGCCTGGGAAAATGCCTCTGGCTATCCACATGTTCAAAGCCTCTCATCATCTTATACACCTCTATCAGGTCACCTCTCATCCTCCGTCGCTCCAAGAAGGAAAGGCCAAGTTCACTCAATCTATTCTCATAAGGCATGCTCTCCAATCCAAGAGCAACATCCTTGTAAATCTACTCTACACTCTCTATAGTATCCACATCCTTCCTGTAGTGAGGCCACCAGAACTGAACACAGGACTCCCCAGTGGGGTCCAACTAAGCCCACAGCCCTGCCGTGTTGGGGTACAATTACTTATGTACAGGTTAGGAGAAATATAGCTTCAACATCACCTCACAGCTCTTGAAATCAATCCCATGGTTGATGAAGGCCATCACACCAGACGCCTTCCTAACAACACTGCCAACCTCCTCAGCAGCTTTGAGTGTCGTATGGACATGGACCCCAAGATCTCTCTGACTCTCCACACTGCCAAGAGTCTTACCATTAATATTATATTCTGTGTTCAAATTTGACCTACAGAAATGAACCTCTTCATCTGTGTTGAACTCCATCTGCCACTTCCCGGTTCTGCATCCGAGGCGAGGAAATAGATTGCTGAGCCTCTGGCCAGGATCATTATGTCCTCATTGTCCACGGGAATGGTACCGGAGGATTGGAGGGAGGAGAATGTTGTCCCCTTGTTCAAAAAGGGTAGAAGGGTTAGTCCGGATAATTATAGATCATTGAGCCTTACATCTGTGGTGGGAAAGCTGTTGGAAAAGATACACAAAGATAGGATTTATTGGCATTTAGAGAATCATGGTCTGATCAGTGACAGTCAGCATGGCTTTCTGAAGGGCAGATCATGTCTAACAAGCCTGATGGAGTTCAATCTACATGGATTTTAGTAATGCATTTGATAAGGTTCCACATGGTAGGCTTATTCAGAAAGTCAGAAGGCATGGGATCCAGGGATGTTTGACCGGGTGGATTCAGAATTGGCTTGCCTGCAGGAAGCAGAGAGTTGTGCTGGAGGGAGTACATTCGGATTGGAGGGTTGTGACTAGTGGTGTCTCATAAGGATCAGTTCTGGGACACCTACTTTTCGTGATTTTTATTAACGACCTGGATGTGGGGGTAGAAGGATGGGTTGGCAAGTTTACTGAAGACACAAAGGTTGGTGGTGTTGTGGATAGTGCAGAGGATTGTCAAAGGTTGCAGAGAGACATTGATAGGATGCAGGAGTGGGCTGAGAAGTGGCAGATAGAGTTCAACCTGGAGAAGTGTGAGGTGGTACACTTTGGAAGGACAAACTCCAAGGGAGAGTACAAAGTAAATGGCAGGATACTTGGAAGTGTGAAGGAGCAGAGGGATCTGGGGCTAATGTCCACAGATCCCTGAAAGTTGCCTCACAGGTAGACAGAGAAGTTAAGAAAGCTTATGGGGTGTTAACTTTCATAAGTCGAGGGATAGAGTTTAAGAGTCGCGATGTAATGATGCAGCTCTATAAAGCTCTGGTTGGGCCACACTTGGAGTACTCTGTCCAGTTCTGGTCACCTCACTGTAAGAAGAATGTGGGAAGGGTACAGAAGAGATTTACCAGAATGCTGCCTGGTTTAGAGAGTATGGATTATGATCAGAGATTAAGGGAGCTAGGGCTTTGCTCTCTGGAGAGAAGGAAGATGAGAGGAGAAATGATAGAGGTATAGTTGATATTAAAGGGAATAGATAGAGTGGACAGCCAGCGCCTCTTTCCCAGGGCACCAATGCTCAATACAAGAGGACATGGTTTTAAGGTAAGGGGAGGGAAGTTCAAGGGGGATATTAGAGGAAGATTTTATACTCAGAGAGCGGTTGGTGCGTGGAATGCACTGCCCGAGTCAGTGGTGGAGGCAGATACACTACTGAAGTTTAAGAGACTACTAGACAGGTATTTGGAGGAATTTAAGCTTTGGGAGGCAGGGTTTAAGGGTCGGCACAACATTGTGGGCCGAAGGGCCTGTTCTGTGCTGTAGTGTTCTATGTTCTATCTATTTCTCGCTGGAATCTCTCTTTTAATTTAATTTTTCATTCAAGGCACGACACAGTACAGAAAACGAAATGCAATACATTTTCCTCCATTTTGCTTTTATACCTTACCGCGAAACAACACCACAACGTCATCAGTGGGGCCTTCTGGGAGTTGTAGTCATTGGTCCTCGCTCGCTCCCTGTCAAAGCATGTTTCGTCAGCCACCACAGACGTCACTGAAACAGACCCACCGAGGCGCGAAGGGGAATCACACCCGTCCTTGTGGGCGCCGAGGCCGGCGACACCGACAGAAGTGATTCGCTGATCTCCGCCATGGCGATGGAGCGGAAGAGGAGGGGCTGATCATGGGCCGATTTCCTCCAGCATATCGTAGCTCAGACATAACACTGACCCCTGCTGTCATTGGCTGTAGTGCCTGTCGCTCAAATGGGAACTCGGAGGGTTATTAGTTGATGTGAACGTCATTCAGCCTTCCTATCTTTATGAGTTTGGATTTGGATTTATAACGGGTCAGGAAGCAAATTGGGAGAAATGTGAGTTTTTATGTGAGTCTCTTAGTTAGATTATTAACAATAAAAGGGCAAAGGCCGTGGTGAGGAAGGAGGTGATTTACTGGAGGTTATATGGAGATAATATTGGAAGAGATATCTAACTTGGAATTGTTCGGCATATGATTTAGAAAATGGGGGGATTTGTGGGGATCATAATATTCCACTGTTGATTAATGAGGGCAAAATGATTGTTACTGAAACAGAGAAGGTTGTGTTACTGGCTGGGTCGTTTGCTGAGATTCATAATCAGGATAATTTAAGTGAAGAAATTAAACAATGTAGGGATATGTTTTTCAGTGAATACCCTGATGTGCTGGAAGTCAGCTGTATCAATGATAGTATCACTGATGGAGAGATTTCTTTGTATGAATTTAAGAAGCCTATTAATAATGCAGGTCAGGTGTCCCCAGGACAGAGTGATAATTGAAATTGTAATTGTATATAATTCTCTTTTGTGAAAATATTAAATGTTTGAATTGTGCATCTACTTTCCTCATGGAAAATGGAAATAGTAGTGCCTATTCTAAAACCTGGCAGAACCCCAATTGATCCTTCTAGTTAAGGGCCTATACCGTGAATGTCTCATTTATGTAAACTTATGGAATGTATGGTAATCCAGCGCTTGAGTTAAATTTTGGAAAGAGTGCTGATAAAGTGTTTTATTAGAGTGGATTTTGGAAGGGTGAAATGACATTAGATTCAGTTTTAGGTTTGGAAGATGATATTCGGAAAACACAATTAAATAAAGATGTTGTAATAGAAGTATTTCCTGATACTGAAAAGGGAAATGATATGGAAGAAAGGACTTTTGATTAAATTAGGAGTGAGGGGGACATTGTATAATTTGTCTGAGCTTTTTTTTTGGATGGACTGTCCAAGTACCGGTCGGCATGTTATGTTTGTATTTCTATGAGATTGAGAATGGGATCCCACAAGGCAGTATTTGTAGCCCTTCATTATTTAATATTATGATTAACGATATTTTCCCTGAGATGGGAATATGGGATACCCTGCTTAAATCACAATATACAGATGACGTAGCTTTATAGATTAGAGGTATTAATGGTAATTTACAATTAATAGGTCAAACTGTGGACAGATTGATGAGAATTTTAAGCTTTCAGTCGTTAAAACACATTACGTGTTTTACAAATAGCATTAATAGACTTGCACTTGATTTTAAATTATATGATTAAAACCTTGAGGAAGTGTCAGTGGTAAGATTTCTCAGTATGTGGATGGATAATAAGCTGACATGGAAGCACCTATCAGTAAAATAATTGATGAATGTAAAGGAGCTTTAAATCTCCTCAGACATCTGTGTGGGTATTCTTGGGTGCAACATGAAAATCTTTGTTGACCAATTATATTTGTTTAATTTGATCTGTTCTTGATTATGTCTGTGTGGCTTATCGATCAGCTTCATCTTCAAATTAAAAATGTTTGTATGTGATACAATTACAGACTTTAAGATTGTGTTCTAGTGCAGTAATGTTGTCTCCTGTTTTGGCTTTACTGATTGCAATGGGACAATTGCCCTCAAAGTAACAGAGGTTCAAGTTGATGTCAACATACTGGATTAATTTGCGGGGGCAAGGAAATGATCATCCTGTTAAAGGTGTGCTGGATGACGGTTGGGGACATCACATGAAGAGTGTCTTTTGTTTTGGGTGGCTGGGTTCTTACCACGCTGGGAATATGTGTGTATTTGATGATACAATTTGTCCCACTGTAGCTTTCTCTGTAGCCCCACCTTGTTTTTTCAAATGAATTCAGTTGATTTTAGGTTACACGATCAAATTTCGTTCTGCCTGAGAGTCTGTTGGTTCATCAGTATATTAATGAAAGTTATTATCATACAGTAACCATTTTTACAGATGAATCCAAAGATAAGTTAACTGGGGATGTTGGTGTGGCTGTTTTTGTGCCTGAATTGCAGGTAATGATAAAGAAATGACTTGTAATCATTTATCAGCATAGAAAGCAGAATTTCTTGCCAACGGTTTAGGCTTAAAGTGGGTGGAGGAATTTTGTCCTTATAATTTGCTCAGAATACATTTCAGTTTTGATGAGTCTTAAACAGGTCATTCTGGCAGTAGGTCAGATTGACTGTTGGAAACTTGTCAAACGGTATTTCATATATAAAGTTTGATTTATATGTCTGTACATTATGGGCCCTGCACATCACACTGTTGAGGGAAATGATATGGTTGACTGTTTAGCACCAAAAGCTGTTAAATGTTAAGCTGTGGATATAGACCTTCGACTTAGCAAATTAGAAGCTAAAGGGTTGGTAGTGTTAAGAATTAGGGGCTTATGGCAAGACGTAGGATAATGGACATGAGGACAGACACCTTTACAGAATACATAAACCTGTTGGGTTTATAGAAGAAGGGCTTAAAACAAGGGAAGGAATGATATTGACATGACATAGAAATGCCCACACAATGCTTAATTATGCCTTGTATCTAATTGGAAAACTTCATTCTGTGTCGTGTACATTTTGTCATTATGAAACTGTCGAAACACATACTATTTCAATGTGAAGTGTATAAGGCTGAAGAAAAATCGAATGCAGTCTTCAGTACAATCTTTGGGAGGGTAGGTAGTTTTCAGATAAAAACTTTATTCAATTATGGGACTGACTTTAAATTAATTCACAGTTTGAGCTGGAAAAGGCATGGAATAATTGTGTTAAACCTAAGGAAATGGCATATAAGGTAGCAAAGGTGAGTGGGATGTTGGATTATTGGGATGCTCTTAAAATCCAACAAAAGGCGATGAAAAAAGCCATAAGAATGGTGAAGACGAAATATGAGGGCAAACTGGCCAATAATATAAATCAGGATACTAAAAGTTTAGTTTTCAGTTACATGAAGAGTGAAAGGGAGATGAGAGTTAATACTGGACCACTGGAAAATGATGCTGGTGAAGTAGTAATGGGGGACAAAGAAATGGCAGATGAACTTAATGAACAATCTTCACTGTCTTTTCCGGTCAGCACCGCCCCCACTTGTCCCATTTAACCTGTCTCATTACGGGTGGACTTTAGGACCCAGTGGAGATCAGGACCCGCCGCCCCCAGCTGCTGCTGAATCCCCGGTGTTTCTGTTCGGTTGACGGATGCGGTGAACGAGTTAAAATTAATCGATCGATAATTCTCATCTCGTGTTTATTTCACTCCATAGAACCATAGAGCACTACAGCACAGAAAACAGGCCATTTGGCGCTTCTAGTCTGTGCGGAAACTTTACTCCGCTTGTCCCATTGACCTGCACCCAGTCCGTAACCCTCCAGACCTCTCCCATCCATGTATCTATCCAATTTATTCTTAAAACTTAAGAGTGAGCCCGCATTTACCACGTCAGATGGCAGCTCGTTCCACATTCCCACCACTCTCTGAGTGAAGAAGTTCCCCCTAATGTTCCCCCTAAACCTTTCCCCTTTCACCCTAAAATCATGTCCTCTCATATTTATCGTTCCTAATCTAAATGGAAAGAACCTACTCGCATTTACTGTCTATATCCCCCACAATTTTGTAAACCTCTATCAAATCTCCACTCATTCTTCTACGCTTCAAGGAATAAAGTCCTAACCTGTTCAATCTTTCCCTGTAACTCAACTCCTGAAGACCTGGCAACATCCTGGTAAATCTTCTCTGCAATTTTTGAATCTTTCTGATATCCTTCCTATAGTTAGGGGACCAGAACTGAAAAAAAAAATACTCCAAATTTGGCCTCACCAATGCCTTATACAACCTCAGCATAACATCCCAACTCCTGTACTCAGTACTTTGATTTATGAATGCCAGGATGCCAAGGGCCTTCTTTACAACCCTGTCTACCTGTGACGCCACTTTCAGGGAATTATGTACCTGAACTCCCAGATCCCTTTGTGTCTCCGCACTCCCCAGTGCCCTACAATTTACTGTGTATGTCCTACCTTGGTTTGTCCTTCCAAGATGCAACACCTCACGCTTGTCTGCATTAAATTCCATCTGTCATTTTCTGGCCCATTTTTCCAGTTGGTCCAGATCCCTCTGCAAGCTTTGAAAGCCTTCCTCGCTGTCCACAACGCCTCCAATCTTGGTGTCATCAGCAAAATTGCTGATCCAATTGACCACGTCTATAACATTGATATAGACAACAAACAACAATGGTCCCAGCACAGATCCCTGAGGCACACCACTAGTCACAGGCCTCCAGTCTGAGAATCAATCATCTACTACCACTGTCTGTCTTCTCCCACACAGCCAATTTCGAATCCAGTTTCCAACCTCTCTATGGATACCTAGTGTCTGAGCCTTCTGAACTAACCTCATGTGGGACCTTGTCAAAGGCCTTACTAAAGTTCATGTAGACAACATCCACAGCCTTTCCTTCATCTACTTTCTTGGTCACCTCCTCGAAAAACTCTACAAGATTTGTTAAACACGATCTACCACGCACAACGCCATAGTGACTATCCTTTATCAGCCCTTGGCTGTCCAAATACTTGTATATTCGATCTCTCAGAACACCTTCCAATAATTTACCTACTACTGATGTCAGGCTCCCTGGCCTGTAGTTACCTGGTTTACTATTGGAGCCTTTTTTAAACAATGGAATAACATGAGCTACCCTCCAATCCTCCGGCACTGCACCCGTGGCTGAGGACATTTTAAATATTTTTGTCAGGGCCCCTGCAATTTCTACTCTAGTCTCTCTCAACATCCGAGAAAATATCAAGTCAAGCCCTCGGGATTTATCTACCTTTATTCGCTGTAAGGCAGCAAGCACCTCATCCTCTTTAATCTACAAATGTTCCATGACACTACTGCTTGTTTCCCTTCCTTCCATATACACTATGCCAGTTTCCTGAGTAAATACCGATGCAAAAAAACTGTTTAAGATCTCCGCCATCTCGTGAGGCTCCACACATAGACGACCACTCTGATCTTCTAGGGGAGCAATTCTGTCCCTTACTATCCATTTACTCTCAATATATCTGTAGAAATCCTTCGGGTTTACCTTCACATTATCTGCCAAAGCAACCTCATTTCTTTTTTCCTTCCTGATTTCCTTCTTTAGTATTTTCTTCCATTTTCTATACTCTTCAAGTAACTCATTTGCTCTTTGTTGCCTCTACCTGCTATACACCTCTCCCTTTTTCTTAAGCAGATCGCCAATATCCCTTGTAAACCAAGGTTCCCTATGCCTGTTAACTTTGCCTTTAATTCTGGCAGGAACGTGCAAACTCTGCACTCTCAAAATTCTCCTTTGAATTTACTGAACACATCCTTGTCAGGAAAAAAAAACTTATCCCAATCCACGCCACCTCGATCCTTTTTCATTTCCACAAAATTGGCCCTTCTCTAATTTTACCGGAACATTAAGCTTCTGCCCCTCCTGCCACCAAGTCTCACTAATAGCAGCAATGTCGTTATCCCACGTGTCAACCCACGCCCTAAACTCATCTGTTTTACCTATAATACTCGTTGCATTGAAATAGATGTACCTGAGAATATTTATATCATGCATAAAGCTTTTTTTTCCATTTCTTTCTATACATGCAGCCCTCATATGTTCCTTATCCTCCTCCACCTCATTATCTGCTCTAACACTCTGGTTCCCCTCCCTCTGCAAATCTAGATTGAATCCCGCCAGAATGTTAGTCCCTCTCCAGTTCAGGGGCAAACCGTCCCGTCCCGTCCCACCTTCCCGAGAACAAAGCCCAATTGGCCAGAAACATGAAGCCCTCCCTCCTGCACCATCTCCTTAGCCACGTCTTTAGCTGCACTCTCCGCACATTTATATTTACAGGGACTTTACCCCTGACGCCGGTCCCGGGACCCGACCCGTTTACAGACCCGGAGCGGAACCGGAGCAAATTCTCAGCCATTGATTTTCATCCCAAGTCGCGAAGAAAGGATAAAGTTTCCCCGTGAATTTATTCCCACTGAAGGTGTGGAGATGGGACTTGGTCTCCGCGTTGTAAAATGAAACTGTCCCGGACTCGTAACTGAGATAAACTCCCACCCTCCCGAGGATGGGACCGGCAGCGAGACGGGACTCGGGGGAGGTGAGATCACCGTACACGTCACAATCCCGATGTAACACGTCACCATACCGCCCGATGACCCAGAATCCGGTCTCCGGTCTCAGACTGACCCGTCCCTTCCTCTCCACAGACTCTGCGGTGACTCCCAGACACCAGAACCGAATCCCCGTCACCTCCAACTCCCAGTAATGTCTCCCCGATGTGAATCCCTCCGATCCCAGCACACATTCCCAGAATGTGAATCTCTTCCCGGTGTCAGGGAGATTCCTCCGGGTCCCGGTATATCTCACACTCTTCCGATCCTCAGACACCTCGAGCCGCGGATGCGCCGTTTCCACATCCAGGGTGACAGAGACTGGGGGGAAAAGCAGAGAATTAGAGAGTCCCCGGGGATCGGGGGGAGACTCGGGCAGCGGGGCCCCGGGGATCGGGGGGAGACTCGGGCAGCGCGGCCCCGGGGATCGGGGGGAGACTCGGGCAGCGCGGCCCCGGGGATCGGGGGGAGACTCGGGCAGCGGAGCCCCGGGGATCGGGGGGGAGACTCGGACAGCGCGGCCCCGGGGATCGGGGGGAGACTCGGGCAGCGGGGCCCCGGGGATCGGGGGGTGGGCAGACTCGGGCAGCGCGGCCCCGGGGATCGGGGGGGGGGGGAGACTCGGGCAGCGCGGCCCGGGGGATCGGGGGGGAGACTCGGGCCGCGCGGCCCCGGGGATCGGGGGAGACTCGGGCGGCGCGGCCCCGGGGATCGGGGGGAGACTCGGACAGCGCGGCCCCGGGGATCGGGGGGAGACTCGGGCAGCGGGGCCCCGGGGATCGGGGGGAGACTCGGGCAGCGCGGCCCCGGGGATCGGGGGGAGACTCGGGCAGCGCGGCCCCGGGGATCGGGGGGAGACTCGGACAGCGCGGCCCCGGGGATCGGGGGGAGACTCGGACAGCGCGGCCCCGGGGATCGGGGGGGGGGGGGCCTCAGGCGACACGAACCTTTGATTCGACAAAAGCAGATGTCTCCACAAGGGTTTTCCGCTGGACAGGGGAAACATCCTCCCTCACTCCTGCCTGTTGACCCCTGAAAGAATTTTGTGTTTCCATGAGATCTCCTCTCATTCTCCGAAACTGGGAACAGAGAACATAGAGCAGTACAGCACAGGAACAGGCCCGTCATACAATGTTCACATTCATTTGTGAGTGTGAAGTGGGGCAGTGTGATGGTTTGAGTCAGTAAAGGAGGTGATAATGGGAACCAGTAGGGGAGAGATGAATGGCAGATTGGACCAGGAGGGGGAGGGGTGGAAAGCGTGTTGGTGAACTGTGTGTGTCGACGTAATGAGAAGCTAGAGGCAGCAAAGATGGCAGACGAGGATGATGTTGTCCCCTTTCCCACAACCCCATCACCCGCAGCCCCTCATTAGGACAGAGGATGAATTTGCAGGAACCCTTAAGCAACACAGGTCTTGATGAAGTGTTTCAGTCTGAACCGTGGACTGTTTACTCTTTTCCATAGAAACTTCCCGGCCTGCTGTTCCCCCAACAATTTGTGTGTGTTACTCTGCTTTAAATATACTCAATTATTTGGCCTCCACAGCTGCCTGTGGCAGATTCACTATCCTGTGGATAAAGGAATTCCTCCTCTTCTCTGTCCTAAATGGACATCCCTATAGTCGGAGGCTGTGCTTACCGTACTCGACCCACCCACATCCTCCCAACATCAACTCTCTCCAGACAGGAGTCAGAAAGATCTGGCGAGACCCTTCATCAGGACCTGTGCAGCTTGGATTATCAGCATCTGCAGATTTTCTCCTGTTTGATTTTTAAAGCAGAAGTTCATAAGTAAAGTTCTTGATTAGTCAGATTCTCAAAAGTTATGGGGAGGAGGCAGGAGAATAGGGTTGAGGGGGATAATAAATCAGCTATTCTTCTAAACTCGCGTGAGTACAGGCCTAGAACCATCAAACACTCCTCATATGTTAACTCTTTCATTCCTGGAATTATTCTTGTGAATCTTCTAGAACCCCTCCAATGCCAGTACATGTTTTCCAATAGAAGGGACCAAAGCTGCTCACAATATTCCAAGTGTGGTCTGACCAATGCCTTATGAAACCTCAGAATTACATCCTTGCTCTTGTATTCTAATCCTCTCGAAATGAAAGCAAACATTGAGTTTGCCAATCTTACCAGTGACACAAACTGCAAGTTCACCTTCAGGGAATCCTGCACAAGGACACCCATGTCCCTTTGCACCTCTGATTTTTGAGTTTCCGCCCTGTTTACAGAATTGTCTATGCCTTTATTCCTTCGACCGAAGTCATACCTGCCTAAGTTTGTACCTGTCAAACTCTACCTGTGCTACAAGATCCTTATTACGTATACTGGTGCATTCAAGTAAGACCATAAGACAAAGCAGCAGAAGCCGGCCGTTCGGCCCATCGAGTCTGCTCCGCCATTTTATCATGAGCTGATCCATTCTCCCATTTAGTCCCACTCCCCCACCTTCTCACCATAATCACATACCTATCAATCTCTGTCTTAAATACACCCAATGACTTGGCTTCCACTGCCGCAAGAAATTCACAGATTCACCACCCTCTGGCTAAAAAAATTTCTTCGCATCTCCGTTCTGAATGGGCGTCCTTCAATCCTTAAGTCATGCTCTCTTGTACTAGACTCCCCCACCATGGGAAACAACTTTGCCACATCCACTCTGTCCATGCCTTTTAACATTCGAAATGCTTCTGTGAGGTTCCCCCTCATTCTTCTAAACTCCAAGGAGTACAGTCCAAGAGCGGTCAAATGTTTCTCATATGTTAACCCTCTCATTCCCTGAATCATTCTAGTGAATCTTCTCTGAACCCTCTCCAATGTCAGAACATCATTTCTTAAATAAGGAGCCCAAAACTGCACACAGTATTCCAAGTGATGTCTTACCAGTTCCTTATAGACCCTCAACATCACATTCCTGCACCTATACTCTATTCCTCTAGAAATGAATGCCAACATTGCATTCGCCTTCTTTACCACCGACTCAACCTGGAGGTTAACCTTAAGGGTATCCCGAACGAGCACCCCCAAGTCCCGTTGCATCTCAGACCTTTTGAATTCTCTCTCCATTTAAATAATAGTCTGCCCGTTTATTTATTCTACCAACGTGCATTACCATACACTTTTCAACATTGTATTTCATTTGCCACTTCTTTGACCATTCTCCTAATCTATCCAAGTCTCTCTGCAAACACTCTGTTTCCTCAGCACTACCGGCCCCTCCACTTATCTTTGTATCATCAGCAAACCTAGCCACAAAGCCATCTATTCCATAATCCAAATCGTTGATATACAACGTAAAAAGAAGCGGCCCCAACACGGACCCCTGTGGAACACCACTGGTAACTGGCAGACAACCAGAATGGGATCCTTTATTCCCACTCTCTTTTCCTGCCAATCAGCCAATGTTCTATCTACGTATGTAACTTTCCCATAACTCCATGGGCTCTTATCTTGTTTAGCAGCCTCATGTGTGGCACCTTGTCAAAGGCCTTCTGAAAATCCAAATACACAACATCCACTACATCTCCCTTGTTTAGCCTACTTGTAATTACCTCAAAAAATTTCAATGGGTTTGTCAGGCAGGATTTTCCTTTAAGGAAACCATGCTGAGTTTGGCCTATCTTGTCATATGCCTCCAGGTACTCCGTAACCTCATCCTTGACATTTGACTCCAGAAACTTCCCAACCATTTCTCAAGCTAACAGGTCTATAATTCACTTTTTGCTTCCTTGCCCCCTTCTTAAATACCAGAGTGACATTTGCAATCTTCCACTCTCCGGAACCATTGCCAGAATCTATTGACTTTTGAAAGATCATTGCTAATGCCTCCGCGATCTCCACAGCTACTTCCTTCAAAACACAAGGGCGCATTCCATCTGGTCCTGGAGATTTATCTACCCTCAGACTATTCAGCTTCCTGAGTACTTTCTCTGTCGTAATTGTGACTGCGCACGCTTCTCTTCCCTGACACCCTTGAGTGTCCGGTATACTGCTGATATCTTCCTCAGTGAAGACTGATGCAAATACTCGTTCAGTTCCTCAGCCATTCCTCACCTTATCTCCCATTATAATTTCTCCAGCATCATTATCTATCAGTCCTATATCCACTCTCACCCATTTTTTATTCTTTATATACTTGAAAAAACTTTTAACATCTTTGATATTATTTGCTAGCTTCATTTTATAGTTCATCTTTTCCCTCTTAACGGCCTTCTTAGTTTCCTTTTGTAAGCTTTTATAAACTTCCCATTCCTCTGTCTTCCCACTAATTTTTGTTTCCTTGAAGGCCCTCTCCTTTGCTTTTACTTTGGCTTTGAATTCTCTTGTCAGCCACGGTTCCATCCTTTTTCCATTAGAAAATTTCTTCTTTTTTAGAATACATCTGTCTTGCACCTTCCTCACTTCTCGCATAAACTCCAGCCACTGCTGCTCTGCCGTCCTCCCGCTAGTGTCCCTTTCCAGTCAAATTTGGCCAGTTCCTCTCTCGTGCCACTGCAATTTCCTTTACTCCACTGAAATACACATCTGATTTCGGCTTCTCTTTCTCAAATTTCACAGTGAACTCAATCATGTTATGATCACTGCCTCCTAACGGTTCCTTCACCTCAATCTCTCTAATCACCTCTGGGTCATTGCACAATATCCAATCCAGTACCTCTGATCCCCGGTGGGCTCAACAACAAGCTGTTCTGAAAAGCCATCTCGTAGACATTCTACAAATTCTCTGTCTTGAGATCCAGTGTCGACCTGATTTTCCCAATCCACTCGCATGTTAAAATCCCCCACAATTATCATAACACTGCTCTTCTGGCAAACCTTTTCTATTTCCTGTTGTAATTTGTATTTCACCTCACTGCAGCTGTTAGGAGGCCTGTAGATAACTGCCATCTGGGTCCTTTTACCCCTGCGAATGCTTAGCTCAACCCAGAAAGATTCTGCACCTTCCGATACTAGGTCACCTCTTTCTAATGATTTAATATCATTTCTTACCAATAAAGCCAAGCCACCCCCTCTGCCTACCTGCCTATCCTTCCGATACACCGTGTATCCTTGGACGTTCAGCTCTCAGAGACATGCATCCTTTAGCCACGTCTCAGTGATGGCCACAAAATTATACCTGCCAATCTGTAGCTGTACGACAAGATCATCCACCTTATTCCTTATGCTGTGTGTATTTAAGTATAACACCTTAAGTCCAGGATTTGATATTTTTGTTTTGATTGCACTGCAACTCATCCCAATGGCTGCAAATTTGCCTCATCACCTGCCTGTCCTTCCTGACATCTTTACTGCTCACTATGTTAGATTTATTTATGTTTTCCCCCTCCTCCACTCTATCATTCCGGTTTACCATCCCCCTGCCAAATTAGTATAAACCCTCCCTAACAGCTCTATTAAACATTCCCGCTATTGTTCAGGTGTAACCCGTCCTTTTTGAACAGGTAATACTTCCCCCAGAAGAGATCCCAATGATCCAAGAATCTGAAGCCCTGCCCCCTGCATCAGTCTCTCAGCCACGCGTTCATCAGCCTGATCCTAATATTCTTGCCTTTGCTAGCACGTGGCATAGGTAGTAATCCTGAGATTATTACCCTGGAGGTCCTGCTTCTCAGCTTCATTCCTAACTCCTGGAAATCTCTCTTCAGGACCTCCTCCCTTTTCCTCTCTATGTCATTGGTACCAACATGTACCAAGACAGCTGGCTGCTCGCCCTCTCCCTTCAGGATATTCTGGACCCGATCCGAGACATCCCGTACCCTGGCACCTGGGAGGCAGCACACCATGCGGGTATCTCTACCAGGCTCACAGAATCTCCTGTCTGTTCCCCTAACTATGGAATCCCCTATGCTTTTTAAAAGCTATTATTAATGCTTTTTGAGATAGTGATTTAGATGCATATCATATTTTTTACTGAGTTAAGTATTGTATGTAATTAGTTTTGCTACAACAAGTGTATGGGACATTGGAAAAAAAAGTTGAATTTCCCCATGGGGATGAATAAAGTATCTATCTATATATCTATCTATCTATCTATCTATCTATCTATCTATCTATCTATCTATCTATCTATCTATGACTACCGCATTCCTCTTCCCCTCCTTCCCTCCTGCACAACAGCGCCAGGCTCAGTGCCAGAGACCCGGTCACCGTGGCCGTCCCCTGTCAGGTCATCCCCCTCAACAGCATCCGAAACGATATACTAGTTGCTGAGGGGGGCAGCCACAGGGGTGCTCTCCTCTATCCGGGCATTTCCCTTCCCTCTCCTGACAGTCACCCAGTTTTCTGACCCCTGTAGCCTAGGGATGACTACCTCCCTGTAGCTCCTGTCTATCACCTCTTCATTTTCTCTAATAAGCAGTAGGTCATCAGGCTGCAGCTCCAGATCCCTAACACGGTCTCCGAGGAGCTGAATCTCGGTTCATCTGGTGCAGATATGGCTATCAGGGAGGCTGGAGGTCTCCCAGGATTCCTACATCTGACACCCTGAACAAAGCACTAACCCTGCAGACATGCTACCTAATTTTACAGGAATGAAACAAAGAAAGATAGGTCTACTCACCCATTTACTTCGCCAAGCACACGGACTTTTTAAACCGTTAGCTAATGTGCCCTCCTGATCCCCCGTCCGTCCAGGCCGATTTGCCAAGGGGAGAAAAAGAGTCGGTGCCTAGCTCTCGCCTCTTCCCGTTACCGCCTAAGGCCGTTGAGCCAAAACCCTACACTCTGCTGCCACCCACTCCGCTGCCCGCTGTATAGGGTGGTCATCTTTTTAAACTCTCCGCGCTGTCCTGCGCAGTCTCGCCGTTCTTGTACGCAAAGTTTATTTCTTAGAAAACTGCCTTCCTTCAGAATTTAGCTCCCACGCCGCCCCTCTTGTCCCAGTCTAAAAAAACACTTTCAGTCCTGTATTCATCAGCCTATTCCACACTGTCCACATGAAATTCAGCAAGGCCTTTGATGTCGATGATAGACCACACTTGGAGTATTGTCTGCATTTCCGGTTCCCGAATATGGGGAGGATGTAATTACACTGGACAGGAGGCTTCAGGAGGATGTTACCAGGACTGGACTGGGGTCTTGGGTTAAAAGCAGAGAGTGTATAAGCTTGGGCTATTCAGCTGTAGTGTCGGATGTTCAGGTATGACCCCTTATCGAGGTAAATAATTCATAAGGAGCTTAAATAACGTTTCTTTTTCCAAGAAATGGGAGTACAGAACCAGAGGCCTCAGATTGAAAGTGAGACGGGAAATTTTTCTGAGGGGTCTATCGGGTAACATTCTCATAGAGAGGGAGGTTGGTAAATGGAATTTGCCCTCAGATGCTGTAGAAACAGGTAAAAATAAAATATTTTAAAATAAATTTGGGCAGGTACACAGATGGGAAATGGTTAGAGGGATGGGGGGGGGGAGCAAACACACACAAATGGGCCATGCTCAAGAAGACATCTTAGTCTTGCAGATTGATGAAGTGGGCTGTGAGTTCAACATCCGTCAAACCCTCCCAGATCATCCTCCTGAGGAATCTCACCCCGGAGTCTGTCTGTGAAGTGTTGATGTGACGTCACGTCAAAGGGCAGCTCAGTGACACAGAACAGACAGACTGGGTAAGGACATTAACTTGTCTTCCTTTGTCAGCCATGGTTTTACTATTTTGCCATTTGAGTATTTATTTATTTTTGGAATACATCTATCCGTCACCTTCCTCATTCTCCCAGAAACTGACACTATTTCTGCTCTGCTCTCATCCCTACCATCATCTCCTTCCAATTTGCTTTGGCCAACTCCTCTCTCAGACCACTGTCATTTTTTTCTCTTCTCTGAAATACTACAATGTCAGACTTTACTTTCTCCTTATCAAATTTCAAGTTGAACTCAGTCATGTTGTGAGCACTGCTTCCTAAGGTTTCTTTTAACTACTCACCTCTGGTTCAATACATAACACCCAATCCAGTAGAGCTGTTCCCCGAGTAGGCTCAACGACAAACTGCTCTAGAAAGCCATCACATTGCATTCAACAAACTCACTCTCTTGAGATCCTTTACCAACCTGATTTTCCCAATTGACCTGCATGTTGAAATCTCCCATGATTATCATAACATTATCCTTTTCATCAGCCTTTTCTATTTCCAGCTGTAATCTGTGGGCCTCAACCCACTGACTGTTGGGAGGCCTGTATATGACTGGTGTCAGTGTTATTTTTACTTTTGCAGTTCCTTACCTCAACCCACAAGATTCAACATCTCCCAATCCTATGTCACATCTTGCTACTGATTTACCAACAGAGCCACGCCACCCCCTCACCCGACCTTCCTATACCACCGATACATTCTGTAACCTTGGACATTCAGATCCCAACTACAACCATCCTTCAGCCACGATTCCGTGATACCTGAATTTGTGTCTATTTCTGTGGACGTGTGTCACACTCTGATAGTATATCGTGTGTGTGTGTGTGTGTGTGTGTGTGTGTGTGTGTGTGTGTGTGTGTGTGTGTGTGTGTGTGTGTGTGTGTGTGTGTGTGTGTGTGTGTGTGTGTGTGTGTGTGTGTGTGAAATTTCTTCGTATCTGTTTTAAATAGACGCCCCTCTATCTTGAGGCTGTGCCCTCTTGTCCTAAACTCCACCGCCAGGGGAAACATCCTTTCCACATCTACTCTGTCTAGGACTTTCAACTTTCGAAAGGTTTCAATGAGATCCCACCCTCATCTTTCTAAATTCCAGCGAGTACAGACACAAAGCTATCAAACGTTCCTCGTATGATAACCCTTTCATTCCTGGAATCATCCTTATGAAATGAACCTTCTGCAATGCCAGCACATCTTTTCTTAGACGAGGAGCCCAAGTTCACAATACACAAGTTGGGGCTTCACAAGTCTCAGCATCACATCCCTGCTCTTGAATTGAATACTTTTCTAAACCCCTTGAATTGAATGCTAACATTGGATTTGCCTTCCTCACCACTGACTCTACCTGCAAGTTAACCTTTAGGGTGTTCTGCAGAATGACTGCTTAGTCCATTTTCAACTCAGCTTTTTGGGTTTTCTCCCCATTTGAAAAAAAAGTCTGCACATTATTTCTACGACCAAAGTGCATGACCATGCATTTTCCAACATTGTATATCATTTGCCACTTTCCTTCCCATTCTCCTCATTTGCTAAGTAACATTTGCCATTTTCCAGTCCTCTGGCACCATGCCAGGGTCCAATGATTTTTGGAAGATCATTTGAAATGCCTCCACAATGTCTACCACAACCTCTTTCAGAACACTAGGGTGCAGTTCATCTGGTCCGGGTGACTTATGTACCTTTAGGTCTTTCAGCTTTTTGAGCACCTTCTCCCTTGTAACAGCAACTGCACTCACTTCTCCCCCTCGCACTCTTCACACTCGATGGGCCGAATGATCTACTTCTGTTCCTTTATCTTACGGTCTATTCCATCAGCTAAATCTTGACATACAGCATAAAATGATGGTGTCCTAACACTGACCCCTGTGGAACATGAGTCACTTGCAGCCAACCAGAAAATGATCCCTTTACTCTCATTCGCTGTTTCCTGCCAATCAGCCAATGTTCTAACCATGCCTGTAACTTTTATGTAATAACATGGCCTCTTAACCTGGTTTCCACCTTCATGTGTGGCTCCTTGTCAAAAGCCTTCTGAGATTCCAAATATACAACATCCACTGCATCCCCTTTATCTATCCTGCTTGTAATCTCCTCAAAGAATCCCAACAGGTTTGTCAGGCAGGATATTCCCTTAACGAAGCCATGCTGACTTGCCCTGTCTTGTCCAGTGTCACCAAGTATTCCATAACCTCATACTTAACAATTGACTCCAATTTTTTCCCAACCACAGAGGTGAGGCTGACTGTCTATAATTTCCTTTCTGCTGTCTTCCTCCTTACTTAAAGGGCTAAGTGACATTTGCCATTTTCCAGTCCTCTGGCACCATGCCAGGGTCCAATGATTTTTGAAAGATCATTTGAAATGCCTCCACAATGTCTACTGCGACCACTTTCAGAACACTAGGGTGCAGTTCATCTGGTCCGGGTGACTTCAGCTTTTTGAGCACCTTCTCCCTTGTAACAGTAACTGCACTCACTTCTCATCCCTCGCACTCTTCAACACCGGGCACAGTGCAAGAGTCTTCCACGGTGAAGACTGGTGCAAAATATTTGGTTTATCTGCCATCTCTTTATCCCGTGTTATTATATATCGAGCCTCATTTTCTAGCGGTCCTATATCCACTCTCATCTCTGTTTTATTTTTTTACAATACTTGAAAAACAATTTGATATTGTTTGCTAACTTGTTTTGCAAAGACAGGTGTGTAAAAAGGGCCCAAAGGATCTTTGAAGACCAGAGTCACCCCAACCACAAACTGTACCAGTTGCTACTATCCGGGATACGGTACCACAGATTAAAAGCCAGGAGCAACAGGCTCCGGGACAGCTTCTTCAACCAGGCCATCAGACTGATTAACTCCTGCTGACACATCTGTATTTCTATGTTATATTGACCAGCATGTTATACATATTGTTTATCATAAATTACTATACATTTGCACATTGCACATTTAGGTGGAGATATAACATAAAGATTTTTAATCCCCATGTATATGAAGGATGCAAGTAATAAAGTCAATTCAATTCAAATCAATTTCTTGTTTATTTTTCCCCTCCCAATCATCCTTTTAGTTGCTCTCTGCAGGTATTTAATAGTTTCCCAATCCCCTGCCTTCCTACTAATTTTTGCTTTGTTGTATGCCCTCTCTTTTGTCTTTACATTAACTTGTCTTCCCTTGTCAGCCACGGTTTTACTATTTTGCCATTTTAGTATTTATTTATTTTTGGAATAAATCTATCCGTCACCTTCCTCATTTTCCCAGAAACTGACACCATTTCTGCTCTGTTCTCATCCCTGCCAGCATCTCCTTCCAATTTGCTTTGGCCAACTCTTCTCTCAGACCACTGTAATTTCTTTTACTCCTCTGAAATACTACAATGTCAGATTTTACTGTCTCCTTATCAGACTTCAAGTTGAACTCAGTCATGTTGTGAGCACTGCCTCCTAAGGTTTCTTTTAGCTACTCACCTCTGGTTAAATACATAACATCCAATCCAGTAGAGCTGTTCCCCGAGTAGGCTCAACGACAAACTGCTCTAGAAAGCCATCACATTGCATTCAACAAACTCACTCTCTTGAGATCCTTTACCAACCTGATTTTCCCAATTGACCTGCATGTTGAAATCTCCCATGATTATCATAACATTGTCCTTTTCATCAGCCTTTTCTATTTCCAGTTGTAATCTGTGGGCCACAACCCACTGACTGTTGGGAGGCCTGTATATGACTGCTGTCAGTGTCATTTTTACTTTTGCAGTTCCTTACCTCAACCCACAAGGATTCACCATCTTCAATCCTATGTCACATCTTGCTGCTGATTTACCAGCAGAGCCACACCACCCCATCAGCCTTCCTTCCTTCCTATACCACCGATACATTGTGTAACATTGGACATTCAGATCCCAACTACAACCATCCTTCAGCCACGATTCCGTGATGGCCACAACATCATACCTGACAATCGGTAATAGTGCAACAAGATAATCCACCTTATTTCTCATACTCCATGCATTGAGATATAACACTTTGTGTACTGTATCTGCTACCCTTTTTAATTCTGCATCCCTAATGCACTGATACTCACCCTGCTGTCCGCAATTTTCTCTTTGCATCTGTCCGCCCTATCTGACTGTCTGACTGCACGCTATCTTTGCATTTTACCATCAGTCCTATCTCTTCAGTCCAGTTCCCTAGCAGCCCACCCCACCAAATTAGATCAGATCCTCCCCAACAGCTCTATCAAACCTCTCTGTGAGAATACTGTTCTCGCTCGGGTCGACGTGCGACCCATCCCTTTTGAGCAGGTCATTCCTCCACCAGAACACATCACAATGATCCAAGAACCTGAATCCCTGTCCCCAGTAGATCCAGACTCATGTCCTGGTGTGTTAGTGCATTTGCCTGGGATTGGAACACAGTGGTTCATCTGACAGTCCCGTGTATTGGTTGTATTGTGACCCTGTGCTGGTGTGTTCAGGGGTCTGACATCTCCAGATAACCATGTGACAGTGATGCCTCCCAGTCAGTGGGGTTGATGTGAAATAAAACTTCAGTTCCCCTTCAGCCCAGTATTACAGACAATCTTTGCCTCAAATTGAAACTAAACTGAGCTTAATAAACAAGGATAAATGAATCTTTGTAAGTTTTACCTCGATTAATAGCATCAAGCGTTTCTCTCAGCACTGTGTTCAACAAATAGGGGTGATCGAATTTTTTAACCGGTAGGGTCTCATCTGTCACTGACAATTCCTGGATATCGTCATTAATCCTGTAAACATTAAACTGCTGGTTATAAATTGCTGTTCTGAACTATTTTACAAATCCATTCAGGGTTTCAGTGAAGAGCCTGTCATACCTTCTGTTCCGACGAGCTTCCTCCTGAAATAAATAAAACACAAATCTGATTAGACTTGGACTTACTGTCCACATCCTGAATTTCATCCAAATCATTACAAGGTTTTGAAAATTCCCACTCCCGCAATCACTCACACACACGGACAATACAGAACCACAGGGTAACTTACAAGGAAAGTTTCTGAATGCCAGACCATTACTGAGAGGATGAAACTTACAGGGAAGACAGGACAGGCTGTGCATTTTCATCTGGATATGACGTCAGGGTGATAGGATGGAGGAATTTAAGATCAGTGATGTATGCGATTGTGTGCGGGTGGAGGAAGTACCTCTATTTATGGGGAGACTTATGGGGAGATGTAATTCCAGATGGATTTTAACAAATTACACAAGAGATTTAGTGAAAAGGATGTGGAACTCAGTGCCACAGGAGTGGCTGAAATGGAACAGCAGAGATTGAATGTAATGGGGAGGCTGGATAAACACGTGAGAGACCAGAGATTTCAGGGCACTGTTGCTGGTTGTGGTGAGCAAGTGGCAGGAGGATTGTGAAGCAGGGAAATTGAGAGGAGAAAATGGACCGAATGGTCTGGTTATGTTTTGAACGATTGAACGTTCATTTGAATGTTATCTGTAAAAGTAAAGAGACAATAATAGTTTCCCTAATCTGATGGAAACCAGATACAGAAGATAAGTCTGATGTGTGGGTCAAATTTTTTGTTCTCACTGATTGACAAAGAGACCCTCACACCAACCGCACCAGCCACACTCACAGCCTGTGACTGGAAATGGGAGTTAATGAGAGTTTTAGAGGATATTCAATGTAGAATTAAGGACACAGTCAGCAGCTCTGTGTTGTGATCAGAGTAAATAATTTCAGAGAAATTTGCATTCTGTTCTGGGATGTACAGAAGTTGTGGAAGTCCAGTTTTGGGACAATAGACAATAGGTGCAGGAGTAGGCCATTCGGCCCTTCTAGCCAGCACAGCCATTCACTGTGATCATGGCTGACCATACACAATCAGTACCCCGTTCCTGCCCTCTCCCCATATCCCTTGACTCCGCTCTCTATAAGAGCTCTATCTAACTCTCTCTTGAAAGCATCCAGAGACTTGGCCTCCACTGCCTTCTGGGGCAGAGCATTCCACATATCCACCACTCTCTGGGTGAAAAAGTTTTCCCGCATCACTGTTCTAAATGGCCTACCCCTTATTCTTAAACTGTCACCTCTAGTTCTGGACTCACCCATCCGCAGGAACATGCTTCCTGCCTCCAGCGTGTCCAATCCCTTAATAATCTTATTACTATGGGACAACAACAACCCTGAATAGATGCATCAATTGTCTGGTGAGAAACAGTTTACTGCCATTTGTAAATGCTGTGTGTAGGAGCAACACGTCTGTTTTCTGTCTGCATTGTATTCTGTGTTACGTGTTTATTATGGTAACTCGTCACGTGAGTGGGGACGTGGTAAAAGCGAAGGGAAAAAGTTACGTATCTGTACTTTGCTCTGGGCTGTTTTGATCCGGGGACGGGCGGATGTTATTCTGTTCCTGACCGCTGTGTTGCAACTTACTTTACAATGAATTACCCTGAAGTTTCATCGCTTCAAGATTGTATTTTGCTAATGAAGGACTGAAAGTGTATCTTGGACATTTTGAAATTTCATTATTGGAGTGATGGGAGGGCGCATCATGCAGGTATAACAACTTGTGTGAGGTCACCAGCAGCGGCAATTGATTTGTTAGAATTGGCCGCTGTGCTGTGTTTATTTCAAATATACCGCTGTTCATTTAGTGCCCTTTGACAGAAACAAATTGAAATATAATCCCTCACCTTGAGAAATATCACACCGTATTTTTGATCCATCTGTTCCTTTAACTTAGTGATTTCGTCCAGAATAATCCTTATATTCTCTTGAAGAGCTAGAAAATTTTTCTCCATTGAGTTGAGAATCCTCTTCTCTTCTTCCCTGAGATCCCTGAGTAAGCTCTGCTCTTTCTCAGTGATAATCTGGCGCAGTTCAGCAAACTGGGATGTGATGTGGGACTGAACGCTGTGTGACTGTTCCTGTCGGATGAAAGGTGAAGATTAATTTACTAAATTACTGTGTGTATTTCCTGATGACATTAAGGAGACCATTTGGTCCAATAATGTCCATGCTAGCTCTGAAACATTCCCATCAACCCCATTCAGTCACGTTTTCCTGAAACCTATTCTCCCCATTGACCCATTAACTCCCACCTGATTCACATACAAACTCCTCCACCTTCACAGGGTTAATTGTAATTCACCATTCATCCAGCATGTCCTTAGGATGTGTCTGAAACTGTCATGGCCACAGGGAGAGCATGCAAACTCCACACAGACAGCAGCAGAGGTCAGGATCGAACCCAGGTCACTGAGCTGCGATATTCGGCTATTCTTCATTAAATGGAGCAAATCTCGACTGTAATATCAGAAATTCCGCTCAGGAAGCCTCACCCGAACTCCGGAAATCTTCTCCTTCTGTTGCTGCTCCTTTTCCTGGAAGTCTGATTTCTTTTTTGTGAGAGAGTCTAAGGAAGATTTTAGCTGATCCTGGAAGTCAGAGAGTGAAGGAAATAGAAACAAAGATGCATCAAAAGAAACAGTGATCAAACCTGATTATCACACAAAATGCCGGAGGAACTCAGTGAGTCAGGCAGCATCTATTCAGGGGAAATAAACAGTCGGTGTTTCGGGATGAGACCATTCATTAGGACTGTGAAGGAATGGGACAGAAGCTAGAATAAAAATGTTGGGGATGAGAACCAGCTGACAGGTGACGGGTGAGACAACGTGAGGGGGAACATGGGGGTGGGTGATGAACTGATAGGAGACAGGTGGAAGTGGTAAATGGCTGGAGAAGAAGGAATCTAATACGAGAGGACAATCGACCACGGAAGAAACGGGAGGAACTGGGCTGTTTGCGGCCCTGAATGGTGACGAGGGAGGAGGTTAGGAGTCAGGTGTAGCACTTGTCCCGCTTGCAGGTGTCGGTGCCAGGAGGGAGATCAGTGGGGAGGAGCGAGGGGATAAGGGCGATACAGTACGTAGAGCGCGATCCGTATAGAGGGCGGAGAGTTGCGGGGTAAGGAGGTGGGCTGTGGGACGGAGAGATGCTAGAATCCCGTTGGAGATGGCGCAAGTTGCCAAGAATGATGTATTGGTTATGGAGGCTCGTGTAATGGTATCTCGGGCAAAGGAAATGTGTTAAGTATTAAATTAACGTTTAGTTTTTTTTTACCTTGTAGAGTTTAACAGCTTCTTTAATCAGCACGAATCGATGCTCTCGGTGTTCCTGTGCAGCTGCACAGACCAGACAGATCAGTGTCTTGTCCGTTTCACAAAACAGCTTCAGTTCTTCCTCATGTTCCTCGCAGTGACGTTTACTTTCCTTCCCTTTCGGGTTCAGGTTTAGATTTCGAATTTTTTCAGCCAAATTTGCTAAGGCCCGATTCACCCTGAGGGTGCGGTCAGCAAACACCTCTCTACATTCCGGGCAGGAGTTTCTCTCCGCCCTTTCCCAACATCGTGTGATACAAGAGCGACAGAAGTTGTGTCCGCACTCCAGTGATACGGGATCGGTGAAGAAATCCAGGCAGATGGCACAAATTGCCTCCTCGCTCAAACTCTCGACCGATCCTTTCGAAGCCATGTTAACTCCCGGCAGTTCCTGATTCAGAATGCTTTCACTTTCGGGGAGCTGCTGATCCTCTGCAGTACCGCGATTGTCCACTACGCGCGCTGCAGTCTCCCGGAATCAACATTCTGCTGCTGGATGTGTTCAGTGGAAATTTTGGTTAGTGTGGGATCAAAAACACATTAAACAGATAAGAAAACGCGGCCATGGACTGTCTAAGCCCGGCTACGAGCGGAGGAGGGTTGGCCATATGGCCAGCAACCCCATCTCTTAAAAACCTAGAGCGACAAAAACGTCAGCTGAATCTCCAAAGGCCTCATCCCTGCGGTCGGAAGGACCTTCCCTGGAAGACGATTGAATACCTGCGCTGAAAGGAGAAGCCTTGTGTCCCCCCTGGGGTGGTTAACTACTACAATAACTGTGAGGCTTCCTCAGACAACCCGGCCACTCCCTGTCCAGTGTAGAGGATCCCTGTAGTACCAATGGTTTCCCTGTAGTCTGGAATGTGCCAGCCTGCAGCATTCCTGTACGACAGGGGTTCCCAAACATTTTTTTTTTTAATGCCAAAGACCAATACCAGTAACCGTGGACCCCAGGTTGGGAACCCCTGCTCTCCGGACATCTCGATTTGATGGCAGGCCAACAAGTTTCGGGCGTCTCCCTGAGTTGATGATCTTCCAGCAACACTCGCTGTCCCTTTTCCTGCGCGACCTGGGAACAGCCCGAGGATCAGTGAGCCTCTTGTCACGCAGCTGCTGTGGCACAGGCCCTTGCATCTTTCTCCACATATCTTCGCCAGCCCACAGTCCGCAAAGAGGCGAGTGACCGTCTCGTCTCCACTGCAGTAATCTCGGGGCAGCGCGCTGTGGGAGTGATCTCCGGGCATGCAGCAAGGATCAGACTGGGAGGGGCTCTCTCGTCTCCACGGCAATAATCCCGGGACAGCGCGCTGTGGGAGTGATCTCTGGGCATGCAGCAAGGATCAGACTGGGAGGGGCCCTCTCGTCTCCACTGCAGTAATCTCGGGGCAGCGCGCTGTGGGAGTGATCTCCGGGAATGCAGCAAGGATCAGACTGGGAGGGGCCATCTCGTCTCCACTGCAGTAATCTCGGGGCAGCGCGATGTGGGAGTGATCTCCGGGCATGCAGCAAGGATCAGACTGGGAGGGGCCCTCTCGTCTCCACTGCAGTAATCTCGGGGCAGCGCGCTGTGGGAGTGATCTCCGGGCATGCAGCAAGGATCAGACTGGGAGGGGCCCTCTCGCCGCCAGACAGGTGAGGTCTTGGTGCCTGTTGGTGAGCTCTGGTGATGAGGCATTCTGCCAGATGGTCTGGACTGTCTGATCAGGGAACCACTCCACTGTGTCCATCCAGTCCTTCTCCTGCAGTAACTGCAGGACATTCCGTGCTGACCACTGTCTGGTGTTCTTGTGGTCAAAGCTGCTGGTCTGAAAGAACTGTCACCAATTTCATTAACACAAGGTTCACATGGAGAAGCTTCCTGACTGAGACAGACACAGTCTCACAGGGTATTTACAGGGTAGGGGCAGGAATTATGTTTCTCCTGGCTGGGCAGTGGAACGAGGGATCACAGACTCAAAATCCGAAGTCACCTCAGCAGGACTGAGATGAGGAGAAATTTCCTCAACACAGTGCGGTGAATATTTGGAGTTTTCTCCACAAGTTTCCTAAATTAAACGGACATATTTAGGGGCTCGGCGATGTTGGGAACGTTTCAGGAAAGTGAAGCTGAGGTCAAAGATCAGCCATGTTCCGAGTGAGGGGCAGAACAGTGCAACGGGCCGAATGACAACGCCTACTCCTGTTTCTTATTTTCTAAATCACGAGATGACCTTTGCGCCTTGTTCTCCCTTGGCCTTCAGCCTGTCAGATTGCGCAGGGGAGCGGTGAGAGCTCCAGAGATCCATCAGCAGCCGCTGCGGTTATTTCATGCTCTTGTTATTTGCATTTGCACAGTTTGTTACCTTCAGCACTCTGGCTGATCTTTCACTGCCTGCTTCTGTTATGGTCACTATTCTATACTTTTTCTAAGTATGTTCGCAGGAAAATGCTTCTCGGGGTTGTATGTGGTGACTTATCTGGACTCTGATAATAAGATTTAATTTGAAATTCGAGTTTTGGGAAACTTGCTTTAATTCTGAGAACAAACTGTGACTGACATCTCCAGCTCCCAACAGCAGCCCGTCCTCATACACTCACAGCCAATCAGCGATCACCGCTGGGAGAGGGTTACTCGCATTGGCTGAGGGGTGTCAGTGGGCGGGACGCTGAGCGCCCGGCCGGGCCGGGGTTTGGAACCGGGACCGAGTGAGGCCGGAGACTGGGAGCTGCGCCTCGGGTTTCGGCTGCACCACCGGCGGGTCGTGAATCCTTTCGAAGGCAGAGCTGAAGAGACTGGCGGGGATTCCGTGATATGTTTCAGCTACACGGAGGGCGCCCGGCTTTTCCCCGCCGAGGATCGGGGCCTGTTGTCTGGAGTTGTCTACCAGACCCGTCCCTTCCTGCTGGGAGACGGGAGCTGCCCCGCAGCGGCTGCCGATGGATCTCCGGAGCTCTCACCGCTCCCCTGTGCAATCCGAATGGCTGAAAACCAAGGCGCAAAGGTAAACTCGTGCTTTAGAAAATAAGTAACAGGAGCGCGCCTGGCCACTCGGCCCGTTGCGCCTATTCCACCCTTTCTTCAGAATAGTCCTTTCTTTTTAAATCTTTTTATTGATTTTAAACAAACATAAATGAAACATGAATACAAAGAACTTGAGAGTACAGAATTAATAGGTTAAGGTATAAATACAAATAGATGATAATAACCTCCCAAACTCATTGTGGTTACAAAAAATGAAGAAAATAAGAAATCCTCCCCCCCCCAAAAAAATGAAAAAAATCCTAACCGACATGGGCCATTGCATTATATCAATTATACACAGTAGCGTCAATAACTCCGCACCTCCATCCAAATAATTAAGGACAATAAAAGTAAGGTTTAGGAAAAGTCAGTTTAGCTTATATGAAAATGTTGAATAAATGGTCTCCAAGTTTCTTCATATTTAACTGAAGGGTCAAAGATAACACTTGTAATTTTTTCTAAACTCAAACAAGAAATAGTTTGAGAAAACCACTGAAATATAGTTGGAGGATTAATTTCTTTCCAATTCAATAGGATAGATCTTCTAGCCATTAATGTAACAAATGCAATCATCCGCCGGGCTGAGGGGAAATAAACGACTATTATCCATCATTGGTAAACCGAAAATTGCAGTAATAGGATGCGGTTGCAATTTGATATTCAGAACTGTTGAAATAATACCAAAAATATCTTTCCAATAATTTTGCAAACAGGGGCAAGACCAGAACATGTGGGTCAATGAAACGACTTCAGAATGACATCTGTCACAGGTTGGATTAACATAAGAATAAAATCGAGTGAGTTTATCCTAAGAACATTTGAGCCCTATGAACAACCTTAAATTGTATTAGGGCATGTTTAGCACAAATAGAAGAAGAATTGACTAATTGTAAAATTTTCTCCCACTGCTCTGTGGGTATAAGACAGTCAAGTTCTTTTTCCCATTCCTTCTTAATTATTTCTGATACTCCTGGCTGTATTTTCATGATCATATGATAAATGATGGCTACTTAACCCTTCTGGCAAGGATTCAGAGCTAGAATTTTTTCTGTAATGTCCATTGGACATAATTTCAGAAAATACTAACATTCATGAAATTTCTAACTTGCAAGTATCTAAAAAAAAAGGAGCTTTAGGTTGGATAGCTGTTCAAAGGACATAAAACTGTTATCTAAAAATAGATCACGAAAACATGTTATACCTTTTGTTTTCCATAACACAAAGGCTTGGTCCATAAAAGAGGGCTGGAAAAAGAAGTTAGATATAATAGGGCTTGATGTTTCAAGCCAAAGAATTTATAAAATTGAAACCATATTCTTAATGTATGTTTAACTATAGGATTAGTTATTTGTTTATTCGGTTTAGATAAAGCAAAAGGAAGCGAAGATCATAAAATAGAAAACAATGAGAAGTCTTGTACAGATTTACAGTCCAAATTTACCCATTGTGGGCAAGGTACTATGCCCAATTCTTGTGTCCAAAATATTAAATATTGAATATTAACTGCCCAATAGTAAAATCTCAGGTTTGGCAAAGCAAAACCACCTTCCTTCTTGGGCTTCTGTAAATATTTTTTACTTAATCTAGGATTTTTATTCTCCCACACATACTAGGATATTTTGCAGTCAATAATATCAAAAAAAGATTTAGGAATAAAAATTGGTAATGCTTGGAATAAATATAAAAATTTGGGTAATACTATTATCTTGATAGTGTTTACTGGACCAACCAATGACAGAGATAATGGGGACCACCTGGTAACAAGTTGCTTGATTTGTTCAATTAAAGGTAAAAAAATTAACTTTAAATAAACCCTTATGATTTTTGGTAATTTTAATACCCAAATAAGTAAAATGATCTGTGACAACTTTAAATGGTAAGTGTTTATAAATTGAAACTTGCATATTTAATGGAAATAATTCATTCTTATTAAAATTCAGTTTGTAGCTGGAAAAGCTACTAAACTGAGCAAGCAAGGATAAAATAGCAGGAATAGATCTCTCAGGGTCAGATATGTATAGTAACAAATCATTAGCATATAATGATAACTTATAAGTCCCTTACCCACGGGTAATACCAAAAATATTAGGTGATTCACGAATGGCAACGGCTAAAGGTTCCAAAGCAATGTCAAATAATAGAGGACTTAAAGGCCTCGTACCACGGGACAACGGAAAAAAGGAGATCTTTGATTATTGGTAAGAACCAAAGCCAAAGGTTTATAATATATTAATTTAATCCATGATATAAATTTCAAGCTAAAATTAAAATTCTGCAATGTATTAAATAAATATGGCCATTCAACTCTATCGAACGCTTTTTCTGGTATGCTAGATGAAGAAGTATAAATTATATTAATTAATTTTCTAATGTTAAAAATGAATAATGGTTTTTAATAAATCCAGTCTGATTCTCAGAGATAATTTGAGGTAATATATTTTCTAATCTAGTGGCCAGAATTTTGGTAAAAATCTTAGAATCCGTATTCAGCCAGGATATTGGCCGATAGGATGCACATTCAGTGGGGTCTTTATTTTTTTTAAGAGTTGGAGAAATGGTGGCATCATGAAAAGATTGTGGTTATTTACCTACAATTAATGCATCTTTAAAAATTTTACAAAGCCAAGGAGTGAGTATAGAAGAAAAGTAGTTAAAAAAATTCAGCAGTATAATTGTCCAGACCAGGGGCTTTAGCCAAATTCATTGAAAAATAACCTCTTTTATTTTGGTTTCCATAATAGGTGAGTGTAGAAATACACAATCTTCTGCTGTTAATTTTGGGATATTCAATTTTCTTAAAAATTCATCCATTATGGAAGAATCCTCAACAAATTCTGATTGATATAAAGAGTTATAAAAATCTTCAAAGGCTTTATTTATCTCTTTATGATCAATCGTCAAAGTGCCATCTCATTTACGAATCTTAATGATTTGTCGTTTAACCAAAGCAGTTTTCAATTGAATAGCCAATAAGTACATAAAACTGGGTTCTGGATTTAATTAACTGATTTTCAATCAAGGAAGATAATAACAAACTGTGCTCCATTTGAAGTTCAACCCTCTTTTTATAAAGTTCTTTACTGGGGGTCACTGAATAAAGGGATGGGCTTCAATCAGTAATTCATCCTTGTGTCGCCATATCAAGTTTTGACCCATCGTGAATCAGAGAGATCAGAAGCTTGAGAGGAAGTAATTCACTCAGGTTCCCCAATGGAGTATTAAAGGCAGTGGTTCAGGGCAGGTTATTTTTGAGCTTTCAGCAGTGGCCACTCCACAGTCAGGATGGATTATCAAGAAAACATTAATTAGCAGGAGCAAGTGGAGCGGTCGTTGTTGGAGTGGACAGAGTTGGAGCGGAGACTTCGAGGCTTTAATTCTTTGAGGTTTCAGTGGGGAGAGCAGTCAGTTGGAGAAGGCAAAATCATGACGGAGGTAGAATTTTTTTTGCCCCTTCTTTACATTTTCTCAGTTGGAACAGTGGAGATGACAGGCGGGATGATGGAAAGCTGCTTTGTGGGATGTGGGAAGGCAGGGGACCCTCCTGTGTACCTGATAACTACACCTGTGAGAAGGGCATCCAGCTTCAGCTCCGAACAATTCACATTACGGAGTTGGAGCTGGAACTGGATGAACTCCAGATCATTCGGGAGGCTGAAGGGGTGATAGGTAGGACATTTGAGAGGTAGTTGCACCCAAGGTGCACGGCACAGGAAACTGGGTGACTGTCAGGAATGGGAAGGGGGAAACAGAGAGTGCAGTTTACCCCTGTGTCCATCCCTCTGAAGAACACAGGTATCACTTTAGGTACAGTCAGGGATGGGGGGATGACCTGGCAAAGGAAAGTCACAGCAACAGGGTCTCTGGCACTTAGTCTGGCTCTGAGACTGAGAAGGGAAGGGAGGAGACGAGGTGAGCTGTGGTCAGAGGTGATTCAGCAACAGGGTCTCTGGCACTTAGTCTGGCTCTGAGACTGAGAAGGGAAGGGTGGAGACGTGGTGAGCTGTGGTCAGAGGTGATTCAGCAACAGGGTCTCTGGCACTTAGTCTGGCTCCGAGACTGAGAAGGGAAGGGAGGAGACGAGGTGAGCTGTGGTCAGAGGTGATTCAGCAACAGGGTCTCTGGCACTTAGTCTGGCTCTGAGACTGAGAAGGGAAGGGACGAGACGAGGTGAGCTGTGGTCAGAGGTGATTCAGCAACAGGGTCTCTGGCACTTAGTCTGGCTCCGAGACTGAGAAGGGATGGGAGGAGACGAGGTGAGCTGTGGTCAGAGGTGATTCAGCAACAGGGTCTCTGGCACTTAGTCTGGCTCTGAGACTGAGAAGGGAAGGGAGGAGACGAGGTGAGCTGTGGTCAGAGGTGATTCAGCAACAGGGTCTCTGGCACTTAGTCTGGCTCTGAGACTGAGAAGGGAAGGGAGGAGACGAGGTGAGCTGTGGTCAGAGGTGATTCAGCAACAGGGTCTCTGGCACTTAGTCTGGCTCTGAGACTGAGAAGGGAATGGTGGAGACGAGGTGAGCTGTGGTCAGAGGTGATTCAGCAACAGGGTCTCTGGCACTTAGTCTGGCTCTGAGACTGAGAAGGGAAGGGAGGAGATGAGGTGAGCTGTGGTCAGAGGTGATTCAGCAACAGGGTCTCTGGCACTTAGTCTGGCTCTGAGACTGAGAAGGGAAGGGAGGAGACGAGGTGAGCTGTGGTCAGAGGTGATTCAGCAACAGGGTCTCTGGCACTTAGTCTGGCTCTGAGACTGAGAAGGGAAGGGAGGAGACGTGGTGAGCTGTGGTGATACGTGGCTTGTTAGCTCAGGGAACTGACAGGATGTTCTGTAGGTGAGAATGAAATTCCAGGATGGTGTGTTCCCTCCTGCATGCTGGCATCTGGGTCATCTCAGGTCGAGTGCTCAGCATTCCTCAGGAGGGTGGACAGTGAAGGTCGTGGTCCATGTGGGTAACGAGGTTCTGTAAAGGGAGTTCAGGGAGTGAGGTGCTAATTGAAAGGGCAGCTCCTCCAGTCCTGTGATCTCAGGACTGCCATCTGTGTGATGTGGCAGGAATCAGAAGATTATACAGTTTAACACGTGGCTAAGGAGGGTGCAGGAGGGAGGGGATAAGATTTTTGGATCATTCGAGCTGGTGAGGATTGCTGTGTACAGAGGTATGTGAGTGTGATGGTGGGGAGAGCACGTCGTTGATGCAGTGTGACTGGGCACACAGGTCTCTCTCTCACTCTGTCTCTCTTTTTTTCTCTGTCTCTCTCACACACACACAAACACATCAGTGGAGTGGGAGGGACGGGAGTGAGAAGGGAAAAGCGGAATGAAGAGGATGGAGTTAGGACTTCTTCACAAAGTCCCAGACTCACGCAACCCTCCCCCTCTGGAATTGGTCCCATTCCCTCCCCCAGGCTGGGGGTAAGCGTTAAGTTGCCTTGTCAACAAGAAAAGGAATTGTTCGATAACATCTGGTTAACACACTTTGATAATAAATTTACTTTGAACTTGAACATTGAAATGTACTGTTTGTGAAACGTGTACTGATGAGAAATGGTCTCAGTGAAGGTCCGAGAGTGCAAAATGAACCGGTGATCAGCCCCACTGCTCCGTGCCAGACAAGAACCCCTATCGGAGTCTGTCCCGTCTCTCTGTGCTTGACCCATCTCCCTCTAATGTTTCCTCTTTCTGTACCTCTCCCAGTGTCTTTTATTTTCCTCCTCAGCCCCATTCCCTGCCTTCTCCCCATGACCTTTGACACCTTTACTGATCAAGCACTGATCAGCCTCTGTTTTAAATAAACCCGATGACTTGGCCTCTGAGCCGTCCGTGGCAATGAATTCCACAGCTCCCTCATCTCTCCAAATGCATGCTGTCTGCGAGTAGACATTCTGACGCAGAAGGTTAAAAATGGCAGCTATCTACTCTGTCTATACCTCTCGTAATCTAATCAAACTCTTTCCGGTCACCTTGATCCTCCTTCACTCCAGAGAAAACATCCCAAGTTTGTCTGAACTCTAAGTCAATAAATGGTGGGTTGTTGATTAATAACGGTGTCGAAGCTGACGTGGAGAAAGCAGCAGTATGGAGTTTAGGGGGAAATTCGAGTGGTGGAGAAGACTCAATGAACGGAATGAGTATTTCAGTTCCTACGACGAGCGGTGTAGCGGTGAGATGGCGAAGCGATGCGGAGGAAGCTGCGGGAGCAGGTAAGAGTGAGTGTCCAGGTAGGAGATGGTGTTCAGCAGCTTTTCACTACGTCTTCCAAACCAACAACAACTAACACCGAGTGGATCGATCATAAGCGCTTTTATATTTACTGGCAGAAGGGACGATGAGCAATGCACAAGAGCTGGTAATAGCTTTGTCCGAAAACAAAACACAGACAGTGCGGTCACCCCGATGGACACAAGTTCACGGACAGGGTGCACTCCGTTGTCTGCTGAATCACAGCTGCGGGTCTGCACTCAAGTGCTCAGGTACCATGTTGCACGAACATTATTAGCAAAGCCCTCTGATACAACACAGGTTCCAGCTGGTTACAGGCCATTTTGGTGCGACAGGTGAAGTACATTTCCACAGTGGTGGAGAAGCATACCTGAACCCCTCGCCCCCTGTGAAAACCCTTCCAACCCCTACACCACTCCCCATTTCTGTTAACACCCTCTGTGAAAACCCTTCCAACCCCTACACCACTCCCCATTTCTGTTAACACCCTCTGTGAAAACCCTTCCAACCCCCACATCACTCCCCATTTCTGTTAACACCCTCTGTGAAAACCCTTCCAACCCCTACACCACTCCCCATTTCTGTTAACACCCCCTGTGAAAACCCTTCTAACCCCTACACCACCCCCCATTTCTGTTAACACCCCCTGTGAAAACCCTTCCAACCCCTACACCACCCCCCATTTCTGTTAACACCCCCTGTGAAAACCCTTCCAACCCCTACACCACTCCCCATATCTGTTAATACCCTCTGTGAAAACCCTTCCAACCCCTACACCACTCCCCATTTCTGTTAACACCCTCTGTGAAAACCCTTCCAACCCCTACACCACTCCCCATATCTGTTAATACCCTCTGTGAAAACCCTTCCAACCCCTACACCACTCCCCATTTCTGTTAACACCCTCTGTGAAAACCCTTCCAACCCCTACACCACTCCCCATTTCTGTTAACACCCTCTGTGAAAACCCTTCCAACCCCTACACCACTCCCCATATCTGTTAATACCCTCTGTGAAAACCCTTCCAACCCCTACACCACTCCCCATATCTGTTAATACCCTTTGTGAAAACCCTTCCAACCCCTACACCACTCCCCATTCCTGTTAACACCCTCTGTGAAAACCCTTCCAACCCCTACACCACTCCCCATTTCTGCTAACACCCCCTGTGAAAACCCTTCCAACCCCTACACCACTCCCCATTTCTGTTAACACCCCCTGTGAAAACTCTTCTAACCCTCACACCACTCCCCATTTCTGTTAACACCCCCTGTGAAAACCCTTCCAACCCCTACACCACTCCCCATTTCTGTTAACACCCCCTGTGAAAACCCTTCCAACCCCTACACCACTCCCCATTTCTGTTAACACCCCCTGTGAAAACCCTTTCAACCCCTACACCACTCCCTATTTCTGTTAACACCCTCTGTGAAAACCCTTCCAACCCCTACACCACTCCCCATTTCTGTTAACACCCCCTGTGAAAACCCTTCCAACCCCTACACCACTCCCCATTTCTGTTAACACCCCTGTGAAAACCCTTCCAACCCCTACACCACTCCCCATTTCTGTTAACACCCACTGTGAAAACCCTTCCAACCCTCACACCACTCCCCATTTCTGTTAACACCCTCTGTGAAAACCCTTCCAACCCCTACACCACTCCCCATTTCTGTTAACCCCCCCTGTGAAAACCCTTCCAACCCCTACACCACTCCCCATTTCTGTTAACCCCCCCTGTGAAAACCCTTCCAACCCCTACACCACTCCCCATTTCTGTTAACACCCCCTGTGAAAACCATTCCAACCCCTACACCACTCCCCATTTCTGTTAACCCCCCCTGTGAAAACCCTTCCAACCCCTACACCACTCCCCATTTCTGTTAACACCGCCTGTGAAAACCCTTCCAACCCCTACACCACTCCCTATTTCTGTTAACACCCCCGTGAAAACCCTTCCAACCCCTACACCACTCCCCATTTCTGTTAACACCCTCTATGAAAACACTTCCAACCCCTATACCACTCCCCATTTCTGTTAACACCACCGATCCTTGCAGCCCCCACCATATGTGAAAACACTTCTGACCCTACACCCATCACCATTCTGTAAACCCGCCTCACCCCTACGCCACTCGCCATCTCTGTAAAACCCTCCACCGTCCACCCCGGCGCATTCAGGTGACAGCTGACCCGAGAAAGACACCAACCGTGGCAGGTGGCGGGGCTCACAAAACACATTCACACTGGCTGATTTAGTAAACCTATCGATTTGCATGGTGATCTTCACTAAACCTCTTCCTACCTTCCCATCTTTATTTTCCCCCTCCACTTTCTGCTTTCCACAAGGATTCCATTCGTCTCTTCCCACTATTCTCCCTCCTGGAACATATCCTTGCAAGCGAGGGAAGTTCAACACGCTCCCATTTTCTTTCCCTCTCAGCTCCATTCGTCCTTCCAGGTGACACAACACTTCACCTGTGAGTCTGTCAGGTTGATCTACTCTACCTGATGCTGCTGGTTCAGCCTCCGCTACGTCAGTGAGGCCCAATGTAGATCGGGAGTCCACTTTGTCAAGTACCTTTGCTCTGTCCACAACAAACGGAATTTCCCGGTCACAAACAGGCGAAAATCTGCAGATGCTGGAAATCCAGGCAACACAGGAGAAATTTTTTGGACGATTTCAAGTTCCTTGGCCACGATCATCTTACTGTCACTGTAGATACCCCGTTCATGTACACCTCCCCCTCCCACCAGGAAAGTCACAGAGCTCTCTGTTTCCTTCTGGACACCAGACCTAACGAGTTCCCCTCCACCACTACTCTCCTGCTCTTTGTTTCGCTTGTCTTCTTTGTTTGAGCTGAGCTCTACTGTCACTCCTTTCTGTCACCTTGCAGTGAACTAGTGCTGGTCACATGTGTGAATGATTTGGAGGGGAATGCAGATCGAACAATTAGTGAGATTGTGGATGGCACCAGAACTGGTGTGTGGGGGAAGTGAGGGTTGTCTGAGGTTACAGTGGGATGGAGACCAGCTGGGGAAGTGGGCATAGGAGAGCAGCGGAATATTACTGTTACTCAAAAACAGGTCTTTAGGAGGTCAAAAAGACCATCATTCAGATGGAGAGACAGCTTCCCTTGGGGCTCTGGATTCAAACAGACAAGACTGGTGCACTATGGTTCAGCTCATCAGGTTGGAGGGAACCAGGAATATAAGGTGTTGCTCCTCCCTCCTGAGCATCAGCTCATCAATTAGGGGAACAATTCGTGGAGCAGCTTCACACCATCCGTCCCAAGCAGAACCTCCCAGTGCCAAACATTTCCATACTGATTCCCATCCCTGTTCTGACATGTCGATCGATGGCCTCCTCTTGTGCCGGGATGAATTCCCCCGTCAGGGTGGAGGTGCAACATCTTATATTCAGTCTGAGTACTCCAACCTGATGCGTGAATATTGATCTCGCCTTCTGATAGACCAAACCCACCCCCACTCCCGACTTCCTCTATTCCACACTCTTACTTCTCACCTGCCTACTACATCCGCCGGGTCCCCTCCACCCTCTCTCTCACCCCTCTGGTGCACTCTCCTCACCGACCAGATTATTTCTTCTCCAACCCTTGACCTTTCCCACCTGGATTCACCTGCCACCTTCCAGCTAGCCTCTTTCCCCTCCCCATATTTTTATTCTGGCTTCTTCTGGGTACATCCAGCACCCAGGGCATGTCCTTTTCTTACTGTTACTATCAGGTAGGAGGTACAGGAGCCTGAAGACACACACTAGGCGAATCAGGAACAGCTTCTTCCCCTCTGCCATCCGATTCCTGAATGGACATTGTACCCTTGGACACTACCTCACTTTTTTAATGTAATGTATTTCTGTTTTTGCACGTTTTTAGAATCTATTCAATATAAGCATATTGTAATTGTTTTATTTATTCATTACTATTATTTTTATTTCATTTATTATTATTACTTTAACAAAAAGAATGTTACTCCTCATGTATGAGAAGGATGTCAGAAATAAAGTGAATTCATTCATCCGGATCGTGGGGCCGAGAGAGAGGGAAAGGACCCGGACTGTCCCGGGATGTGGATCCATGGTGTGTCGGCATCTCACAGTAATTGTCCCCCAGTCGCGGGAAATCTCCGCCCGTAGCGCCGCTCCGACATGCTGCCAGGTCAATCAGCCTTTCGTTTACCGAGCGCAGGCGTGATTTTCGGGAAGGTTTCGACCCATACGCTTGCGCATGTGATCTCCTGGTCACGGCGAATCCTGGAGCGAACACGGGAGAGTCTGCGAATGTTGGAAATCCAAAGCCACTCACTCAAAACGCTGAAGGAACTCAGCAGCTCAGGCAGCATCTGTGCAAAAGAATAAACTGCCGGCGGTTCGGGACGAGTCCCTTCTTCAGCACTGAGAAGGACGGGGGAAATGCCAGAATCAAAAGGTGTGCAGTATAATCAGAGGGGAAAGGGATTAGCACGAATGTGATAGTTGAAGCCAGGCGGGTGGGAAAGGTCAAGGGCTGGAGAAGGAAAATCTGATAGCAGGGGAGAGTGACCATAGAACATAGTAACCCAGCACATTACAGGCGCTTCTGCCCACAATGTTGTGTCGACCATGGATCCTAATTCAGAATTTCCCTGCCGTATAGCCCTCTATTTTTAAGCTCCGTGTACGGTACCTATATAAGAGTCTCTTAACAGACCCTGTTGTATCCGCCTCTACCACCTTCACTGGAAATGCGTCCCATGCTCCCTTCTGTGTGTAAAACGTACCTCTGACATCTCCCCTTGTACCTATTTCCAAGCACCTTAAAACGATGCCCCCTCGTGTTACCCATTTCAACACTGGGAAAAAGCCTCTGGCTATCCACACTATCAAACCCCTCGTCATCTTATTCAACTCTGTCAGGTCACCTCTCGTCCTCCGTCGCTCCAAGAAGGAAAGGCCAAGTTCACTCAATCTATTCTCATAAGACATGCTCTCCAATGCAGGCAAGATCTTTGTAACGCTGCTCTGCACTCTCTCTGTAGTATCCACATCCTTCCTGTAGTGAGGCGACCAGAAATGAACAGAGTACTCCAAGTGGTGTGGAACTAAGGGTTTATATCCCTGTAACATTGCCTCATGGCTCCTGAATTCAACCCCACAGTTGATGAAGTCCAACACACCATACGCCTTTCTAACAACACGGTCAACCTGCGGAGCAGCTTTGAGCTCCTATTGGACACAGATCCTCCACACTGCCAAGAGTTTCACCATTAATATTTGGTTGGTCAAATTTGAAGATAGAATTTGCTAACTTGCAGTCCTCTGGTACTTCTCCCGTCCTGGTTGATAATGCAAAGATCATCGCCAGAGGCTCTGCAATTTTCTCCCTCTCTTCCCACAGTAGCCTGGGGTAGATCTCACCTGGCCCCAGTGACTGGTCTAACTTAATATCTTTCCAGTGCTCCAGCACGTCCTCCTTCTTAATGTCTATATGCTCAAGCATTTCAATCCGCTGTAAGTCATCCCCACAATTGTGAAGGTCCCCTTCCCTGGTGAATACTGAAGCAAACTATTCATTAAGTACCAACTCTACCTGATCTAACTCAGGTATTGCACTCTATTGGTCCTACGATCACATTGCTCATCCTCTTGCTCTTCACATACTTGGAGAATGCCTTGGTGTTTTCCTTAATCCTGCTCACCAAGGGCTTCTCATGGCCCCTTCTGGCTCTCCTAATTCACACTTACACTCCTTCCAGGTAACCTTGTAATTCTCTAGAAATCCATCTGTACTCAGTTTATTGGAGCTTTCATAAGCTTTTCTGTTCTTCTCAACTAGATTTTCTACATCCTTTGTACACTATGGTTCTTCTACCCCACCGTGTGCTCCCTGCCTCAATGGAACATACCTGTGCAGAACGCCATGCCAGTGTTCCCTGAACATTTGCGACAGTTCTGCCGTGCATCTCCCTGAAAACACCTGCCCACAATGATTTGCAGGTAGTGATCCTGTGAAATTCATTGTCATGGCCGGCTCGGAGGCCAAGTCATCGGTTTGTCACGTACCCCGTGACCGGGTTACCGAACCAGCAGAAATGAAACACACTTTGGAGTCTGGTATTACTGTAGCTAATAGTGTTAATTAGTAAACTAAGCAATACAGTCCTATAAAAATGCAAATATGTGAAACAGGTTAGCAATGATATGTACAGAAGTGTGGAAATAGGAATCAAAACCAAGCTCTTTCAAAGTCTAGGGGTAAATGGATAGTCTTACGATGGTGAAGAGTTCAGTTCAGTTTAGGTGGAGGGAGAGAGGGAGGGGGAGAGAGGGAGGGAGAGAGAGAGAGGGAGTGAGAGAGACACGTTACCATCGAACTGTCCGTTGGCTTCCTGTCCTGTTGTGGTCATTGACTATGACCATGTACGACCGTTCTTCAGTGGTGGACCTGTCACCCAGGCAAGGGTGGACACACAAACAAGCCCACACCGGTCGCACCTTTCACACACTGTGAGCTCCTGATCGATCCTCCAAACCCGCACCTTCACATGGGTGCACAACACTCTTTCAGTGTCCCGTGGTGTGTCTCAGCAGAGCTGCTTTTTATCATCACTTGCTAGACACCGGCTGTCCATCAAACCGGCTCCGCCTTGCTGACTGTGCAAGAATCTTACAAGCAGGCAAAAGTGTCCTTGGAGCAAAGGTAAACAATCAGCCAAGGAGCCATAATATTAAATCATGTCTCTCTGTCTCTCATCTGTGGCGGGCGCCTCCCCCCCCCCTCTTCTCGCTCTCTCTCTCTCATTAGCAGCATAGTTCACAGGGGGGTCAACTCTCGACCCCATTTCAGCTTGGTTTGCTCTTCACAGGTTTTATTTAAAACATAAGTTAATCAATGCTTGATTATTAAGGATGTCAAAGGTTATGGGGAGAAGACAGGAGAAAGGGAAATAAAAGACACTGGGACAGGTACAGAAACAGGAAACATTAGAGGGAGATGTGTCAAGCACAGACAGATGGGACAGACTCCGATAGGGGTTCTTGTCCGGCACGGAGAAGTGGGGCTGAACACCGGTTCATTTTCCACTCTCGGACCTTCACTGAGACCATTTCTCATCAGTACATGTTTTACAAACAGTACATTTCAATAATCAAGTTCAACGTAAATTTATTATCAAAGTGTGTTAACCAGCTGTTGTTGAACCATTCATTTTCTGGTTGACAAGGCAACTCAATGCTCACCCCCAACCTGGGGTACGGAATGGGACCAATTCCAGAGGGGAAGGGGTGGGTGAGTCTGGGTCTTTGAGAAGGAGCCCTAACCTCATCCTCCTCATTCCCCTTCTCACTCTTCTCCCACTCAACCCGCTCTTCCTTACGCTCCATACCCACACTGCATATGTTTGTGTGAGAGAGAGAGACCTGCCTGCTCCACCCTCCATCAACGATGCCACCCTCTCCCCCAACGCAACACCGCAATCCTCGCTGGCTCAAATAATCTGAAAATCTGATACCTTCCCTCCTGCGCCGATTCCTTAGCCTTCCTGTTTCTGGCACGTGGCACAGTGGCAATCCTAAGATTACAACCCTTGAACTTAGCACCACACTCCCTGAACCCCTTTTGTTGAACCTCAATACTCCACCTACCCATATCATTGGTACCCACATGGACCACGACATTCACTGTTCCCCTTAAGAATGCTGAACACTCAAGCAGAGATGTCCCGGACCCATGGCACACAGGACCATCCTGAAATCTCGTTCTCACCCACAAAATCCAGTCCGTTTCCTTAATTGATGCATCACCTATCACACAGCTTGACTATTCTCCCCTCTTCCCTTCTGAGTCACAGAGACAGAGACCCAGAGGCTGTTACTTACCCTGGCTGGATCACCCCCACACCCCAAAACAGTATCCAGAACGATACCCCAGTTGTTGAGGGGATGACCACAGGGGTACTCTGTATGTCTGTATAACCCCTTTCCTTTCCCTGGCTGTCACCCAGTTTCCTGTGTCCTGCACTTTGGGTGTAACCACCTCTCTAAACATCCCATCTATCACCCCTGAAGCCTCCAGAATGATCTGGTGTTCATCCGGTTCCAGCCTCTTAATGCAGGTTGTTAGAAGCTGCAGCCGGATCCACTTCTCGAAGGTGTAGTGATCGGGGACACTGGAGGTGTCCCTGGTTTCACGCATCCCACAAGAGGAGCTTTCCACTACACCACCTGTAATCTCTACTGTTCTCACTGAGCAACTGAAAAGAAGGGGGCAAAAAAATCTCTACCTTCAGCTTAATTATACCTTCTGTGACTGAAGGCTCCCATCACTGACAGCTAAAGCCTCAGAATCTCCACTCGGACTCCATTCACTCTGACACTGACCGCTCCACTCGGACTCCATTCACTCTGACACTGACCGCTCCACTCGGACTCCATTCACTCTGACACTGACCGCTCCACTCGGACTCCATTCACTCTGACACTGACCGCTCCACTCGGACTCCATTCACTCTGACACTGACCGCTCCACTCGGACTCCATTCACTCTGACACTGACCGCTCCACTCGGACTCCATTCACTCTGACACTGACCGCTCCACTCGGACTCCATTCACTCTGACACTGACCGCTCCACTCGCTCCTGCACAACTTTCAGTTCTTGCTGAGCAAACCCAAATGCTGACTGGCCGCTGCTCAAAGGTCCAACGGAAAGAAACTGCTGCAAGGCTCTGCCTTTAATCTTCCACTGAAGACCATAAGCCATAGAAACATAGAAAACCTACAGTACAATACAGGCTGTGCCGAACATGCCCTTACCTCAGAAATTACCTAGGGTAATAAACCCTAGGTATTACAGTGGAGACTCTAGCATGGATTAAACAGTGGCTGTGCCATAAGGTGGGCGTTGGGAACGGACCCAAATGCAAGACACAGACACTGAAGTACTAGGGAGAGGACTAGGTGTAACAGGAAAGAAGTGGGGAAGAAACGACACTGGACATGACACAGGCCCTGGACAAGACTAGGAGACAGGGCATGGGCTAGGACCAGAGTAGGAAGGTGAGACCTGGACGAGGAACTAAGAACTGGGAACTAGGAACCTGGACAAGGATTCCGAGTCAGAGACTGGACGGGGACCTGGAACCTGGGTCTTGACTCGGGCTCGGACTCCGGTTCCAGACAAGGACTGGACGTGGCAAGTTAACAGGACTGGGAACCTCCTCGGAGCCTCGAACATAGACTGGAAACCTCCTCGGAGACTTTGACCCGGACTGGAAACCTCCTCGGAGACTTTGACCCGGACTGGACTTGACACGGAGCCTGAGACTTGGACTGGACTTGGACACGGAACAACAAACAACGACAGTCCACTCGAGTAGCGGCAAACAGTCTTCCTACTGAGCCTTGGACCCGAGCACGGGAACACAGAACACAGAGCCAGGACCCCTCCTTGGGGACAGGATGTAGGGCCGGGGCTTTACACAGAGCCAGGACCCCTCCTTGGGGACAGGACGTAGGGCCGGGGCTTTACATAGAGTCAGGACCCCTCCTTGGGGACAGGACGTAGGGCCGGGGCTTTACACAGAGTCAGGACCCCTCCTTGGGGACAGGATGTAGGGCCGGGGCTTTACACAGAGTCAGGACCCCTCCTTGGGGACAGGACGTAGGGCCGGGACTCATACACAGAGTCAGGACCCCTCCTTGGGGACAGGACATAGGGCCGGGGCTTTACATAGAGTCAGGGCCCCTCCTTGGGGACAGGACGTAGGGCCGGGGCTTTACATAGAGTCAGGACCCCTCCTTGGGGACAGGACGTAGGGCCGGGGCTTTACACAGAGCCAGGACCCCTCCTTGGGGACAGGACGTAGGGCCGGTGCTTTACATAGAGTCAGGACCCCTCCTTGGGGACAGGACGTAGGGCCGGGGCTTTACATAGAGTCAGGAACCTTCCTTGGGGACAGGACGTAGGGCCGGGGCTTTACACAGAGCCAGGACCCCACCTTGGGGACAGGACGTAGGGCCGGGGCTTTACATAGAGTCAGGACCCCTCCTTGGGGACAGGACGTAGGGCCGGGGCTTTACATAGAGTCAGGACCCCTCCTTGGGGACAGGACGTAGGACCGGGGCTTTACACAGAGTCAGGACACCTCCTTGGAGACAGGACGTAGGGCCGGGGCTTTACACAGAGCCACGACCCCTCCTTGGGGACAGGACGTAGGGACGGGGCTTTACATAGAGTCAGGACCCCTCCTTGGAGACAGGACGTAGGGCTGGGGCTTTACATAGAGTCAGGACCCCTCCTTGGGGACAGGACGTAGGGCCGGGGCTTTACATAGAGTCAGGACCCCTCCTTGGGGATAGGACGTAGGGCCGGGGCTTTACGTAGAGTCAGGACCCCTCCTTGGGGATAGGACGTAGGGCCGGGGCTTTACGTAGAGTCAGGACCCCTCCTCGGGGACAGGACGTAGGGCCGGGACTCATACACGGACACTAAACATCGGGACACAAAGAGACAGTTCCAAGCTCCTAGATAGATAGTTTCTTCTGTTGGCGGGGCAAGGCTCCAGTCTCACTCCAGCGGTTAAACTTGACAGTGATAACAGGGGTGGACGCAGGTGAGGTTGCAGGCAAGGCTTCAGGCGTGGGTTGCTGAAAGAAGGGGAAGGGAAGGGAACAGTCCAGCCTCAGGCCTGTCTTACCCAACAGAGGCAAGGAGAGGATACTGTCAAGACGAACCCCACAGAGGCGAGAACAGGATACTGACAAGATGAACCAGCAACCACACTTGAACCCAGGGCGACTTATATTCCAGCCCCAATTTGAGAATCAGGTGCCTGTGATTAAGCCCAACTGAAACAATGGACAGCCAGAAGACCCGGAGTCCAGAGTCCACGGACCGGACCGTGAACCGGAACGCAGACGTCACGGACCGGACCATGACAAGCTGAATGGTAGGAGGCAAAGACTGGGAATAAAGGGAGCCATCTCTGGTTGGCTGCCAGTTACTAGTGGTGTTCCTCAGGGCTCTGTGTTCGGACTGGTGATTTGTGTTATATTCCAATAGTTTGGAAGACGGAATTGCTGGCTTTGTTACAAGGTTTGCAGACGATATGAAGACATGAGGAGGGGCAGGTAGTTTTCGGTAGAGAGGGTACAGAAGGACTGAGATAGATTTAGAGAATGGGGAAAAAACAGCAGATGGAATACAGTGCTGGGAAGTGTATGTTCATGCATTTTGATAGAAGAAATGAAAGTGTTAACTTCTTCGAAATGGGCAGAAAATACAAACAACTGAGATGCAAAGGGACACGGGGAGTCCATGTTCAGGATTCCCTAACAGCTAATGAGTCTGTGGTGTGGAAGGCAAATGCAACGTTAGCATTCATTTCCAGAGATCTACAATATATAAGCAAGGATGTAATTTGGGAAGTTGGTAATCACTGGTGAGGCCTCACTTGGAGAACAGGTTTGGGCCGCTTATCTTGGAAAGGATGTGCTGAAGCTGGAGAATGTTCACAAAAACAGATTCCAGGATTGAATGGATTGTCATATGAGGAGTGTTTAATGGGCCTGAGCCTGTATCAGCAGAGGAATCAGGGCTGATCTCATTGAAACTTATCAAACTGTGGAAGGGCTTGATAGAGTGGATGTGGAAAGGATGCTTCCTGTGGTGGAAGAATCTACGACCAGGGAACAGAGCATCAGAATAGAGGGGTGTCCTTTCAGAACGGAGATGACAGAGAACGGACAGAGAGTGGTGAATCTGCGAAATTCCGTGCCACAGGCAGCTGTGGAGGCCAATTCTTTATGTACATTTAGGGCAGAGGTGGATAAAATCTTGATTGATCCGGGCATGAAGGGATACGGGGACAAGACAGGTGATTGGAGCAGAGGGGAAATTTGGATCAGACACGATAAAATGACAGAACAGACTCGATGGGGTAAACAGCCTCATTCTGGTCTTATATCTTATAGTCTGAAGGTCTGTCCCCAGTGTGAACTCGTTGATGCAGCTTCAAGTCAGATGACTAAGTGAATCCCTTCCCACAATCTGAGAAAGTGAATGGTTTCTCCCCAGTATGAACTAACTGGTGTCTCTGTAGCTTGGATGACCGAGTGAATCCCTTCCCACATTCAGGGCAGGTGAACGGCCTCTCCCCAGTGTGGATTCGCTGATGTGACAAAAGGGTGGATGAGTGAGCAAATGCCTTCCCACAATCTGAGCAGGTGAACGGCCTCTCCCCAGTGTGGATTCGCTGGTGTGACAAAAGGTTGGATGACTGCGTGAATCCCTTCCCACATTCAGAACAGGTGAATGGCCTCTCCCCAGTGTGAACCAGCTGGTGTCTCTGTAGGGTGGATGAGTGAGTGAATCCCTTCCCACACACAGAGCAGTTGAACGGCCTGTCCCCAATGTGAACTCGCAGATGTATTTTCAAGTCCGATAACCCAGCAAGCTCCTTCCCACAGTCTGAGCAGGTGAACGGCCTCTCCCCAGTGTGAACTCGCTGATGTATTTTCAAGCCAGATGATCGAGCGAACTCCTTTCCACAGTCTGAGCAAATGAACGGTTTCTCCCCAGTGTGAACTAACTGGTGCCTCAGTAGACGAAATGACAGAGTGAATCTTTTCCCACAGTCTGAGCAAATGAACGGTTTCTCCCCAGTGTGAAAGCACTGATGTGTGTTCAGTTCAGATGACCGAATGAATCGCTTCCCACAGTCCGAGCAGGTGAACGGCCTCTCCCCAGTGTGAACTCGCTGATGTATTTTCATGTCAGATGACAGAGTGAATCTCTTCCCACATTCAGAGCAGCTGAATGGTTTCTCCCCAGTGTGAAATCGTTGATGTACGCTCAGCTGAGCTGCACGAGCGAACTCCTTCCCACAGTCTGAGCAAGTGAACGGTTTCTCCCCAGTGTGAATTCGCTGATGTTCCTTCAGTTGAGATGAACGTGTGAATCCTTTCTCACATACGGAGCAGGCAAACGGTTTCTCCCCAGTGTGCACCAGCCAGTGTGTCTGTAGTTTGGATGACTGAGTGAATCCCTTCCCACATTCAGTGCAGGTGAATGGCCTCTCCCCAGTGTGAACCAGCAAGTGTCTCTGTAGTTTGGATGAGTGCGTGAAACCTTTCCCACATTCAGAGCAGGTGAACGGACTCACCCCAGTGTGAACTCGCTGATGTACCGTCAGGTCAGATGACCGAGTGAATGCCTTCCCACATTCTGCGCAGATGAATGGTTTCTCCCCAGTGTGAACCAGCTGGTGTCTCAGTAGGTGAGATGACCGAGTGAATCGCTTCCCACTGTCTGAGCAGGTGAACGGCCTCTCCCCAGTGTGAACTCGCCCGTGTACCTTCAGTTGAGATGACGAAGTGAACTCCTTCCCACAGTCTGAGCAGGTGAACGGCATCTTCTCAGTGTGAACTGGTGACGCTTGTTCAGTTGAGATGACTAAATGAATCTGTTTCGCCATTCAGAGGTGGGGAGAGGCCATGGCACCGTGTGAACTTGCTGGTGTCTCTGTAGTGTGGTTGATTGTGTCAGTGCCTTCCCACACTCTGAGAAACGTCTCCTCACTGGTGAATTTTCTGATATATCTTCAGCATCGATGACAGAATGAATTGCTTCCCACAGTCAGAACAGGTGGAGCATCTCACTATGGTGTGAACTTGCTGATGTATCTTCAGACTGGATGACTGAGTAGTTCCCCTCCCTCAAACAGAGCAGGTGGATGGTCTCTCCCCACAGTGAACTCACTGGCCTGTCTGTGGGTAGGCTGTGAGAGAATCCCTTACCACACTGAGAGAAGGAGAATGATATCTCCCCACGGTGAACTCACTGGTGTGTCTGTGGGTAGGCTGTGAGTGAATCCCTTCCCACACTGAGAGAAGGAGAATGATATCTCACTGCAATCAATCATCTGGCAATTCAGACAGTCAGACGTTTGAATCCCTTGTACAATCAATGCAGTTGAAGAACTGATCTCCAGTGAACAAATGCTGGTGTGTTCTCAGTACCCCGGTTCCTGTGGATAACACTGAGTTACAATAGAAAACTTCATTTCAGACACAGATACAATTCCAACTGGAATGAGGTACATCTTTATCTCCTAGGATCAACAACAATGCAAAATACATCAACGGGTGAAGGAGAATATTTCAGGTGGGATTTTAGTCTGTGGTGAAAACACAGCCGGTCCAGCCTGCTCAGACATTTAATTAGATCATGGCAGATCTGGCCATGGACTCATCTCCATCTAACTGCCGTTTCGCCATAACCCTTAATTCCCCTACTATGCAAAAATCTATAAAACGTTGTCTCAAATACATTTACTGAGGTCACCTCCACTGCTTCATTAGGCAGAGAAATCCACAGACTCACCACTCTCTGGGAAAAACAGTTCCTCCTCATCTCCATCCCACATCCCCCAATCTTGAGGCAATGTCCTCTCGTACCACCCTCACCTACCAGTGGAAGCAACTTTCCTGCCTCTGGCTTATGTACCCCTTTCATAATTTTACATGTTTCTGTAAGATCTCCTGTCAATGTGAGCTGTGGCATCACAATTTTACCCAGATCAACTCAAGCTGGAGCAACTCAACCTGAGATATACCCCGGGCTACTGTGGGAAGCGAGGTAGGAGATTGCTGAGCCTCTGGCAATGACCTTTGTATTACCACTCAGGAAGGGAGATGTACCAGAGGATTGGAAGACATTGTTCCCTTGTTAAGGGAATGGAGTAGAGGGAACCCAGAAATTATAGACCAGTGGGTGGAGAGTGCCCCAGTGGCCATCTCCCTCAGTAATCGTTACCTCGCTTTGGATGCGGTTGAGGGGGAATGACCTGACAGAGGACGACCATGACGATCGGGTCTCTGGCACTGAGGCTGGTTCCGTGGTGTAGAAGGGAAAGAGGAAGATGAGGAATGCGGTAGTCACAGGATTCAATAGTGAGGGGAACGGACAGGAGGTTCTGCAAGCCTGACAGAGATACACGCGTGGTGTGTTGCCTCGCAGGTGCCAGGGTACGGGATCTCTCCGATCGGGTGCAGAGTATTCTGAAGGGAGAGGGTGACCAGCCAGAAGTCTCGGTACACGTTGGTATAAATGACACAGGTAGAAAAAAGGAGGAGGGCGTGAGGAGAGAATTCAGGGAGTTAGGTAGGAAGCTGAAAGGCAGGACCTCTAGGGTAGTAACCTCGGGATTGCTGCCTGTGCCACATGCTAGCGAGAGCAAGAATAGCATGATCAGGGGTATTAATGTGTGGCTGAGAGACTGGTGTAAGGGGCAGGGCTTAAGATTCCTGGATCACTGGGGCCTCTTATGGGGGAGGTACGACCTGTACAAAGAGGACGGGTTACACCTGAACCCGAAGGGGTCCAATATCCTAGCCAGCACATTTAATAGAGCTGTTAGGGAGGGTTTAAACTGATTTGGCGTGGGGATGGGAATCGGAGTGATGGGGCTGAGGAAAAGGGAAACAGAAATAAATCGGAGATAGCGTGCAACAGAGATTGTAGAAAGAATGGTCAGGAGATGAGGCTTAATCAAAGCCAGTGGCATGAGGAACAATAGAGATGTGGGGCAGTTAAAACAGAAAGCAACAAATCCTGGGCTGAGAGTGTTATTTGAATGTACAGAGCATAAGGATTAAAATGGACGATTTTGAAATTCAGCTGCAGATTGGCAACTTGGACAATCTCTGAAACTTGAATAAAAGGTGGCTGCCGTTGGGAGTTGAACGTCCAAGGATATACGGTGTATCAGAATGATAGGTTACTGGGCAGAGAGGGTGGTGTGGCTCTATGGATAAAAATAATATTAAATCATTGGAAAGAGATGACATAGGATTGTAAGGTGTAACCGTCTAACCATATAACAATTACAGCATGGAAACAGGCCATCTCGGCCCTTCTAGTCCATGCGGACACTTACACTCACCTAGTCCCACTGGCCCGCACTCAGCCCATAACCCTCCATTCCTTTCCTGTCCATGTACCTATCCAATTTTACTTTAAGTGACAATACCAAACCTGCCTCTACCACTTCTACTGGAAGCTCATTTCACACAGCTACCACTCTCTGAGTAATGACATTCCCCCTCGTGTTACCCTTAAACTTTTGCCCCCGAACTCTCAACTCATGTCTTCTTGTTTGAATCTCCCCTACTCTCAATGGAAAAAGTCTATCCACGTCAACTCGATCTATCCCCCTCATTATTCTAAATACCTCTATCATGTTCCCCCTCAACCTTCTACGCTCCAAAGAATAAAGACCTAACTTGTTCAGCATTTCCCTGTAACTTACGTGATGAAACCCAGGTAACATTCTAGTAAATCTTCTCTGTACTCTCTATATTTTGTTGATATCTTTCCTATAATTCGGTGAGCAGAACTGTACACAATACTCCAAATTCGACCTCACCAATGCCTTGTACAGTTTTGACATTACATCCCAATTCCTGTACTCAATGCTCTGATTTATAAAGGCCAGCAGACCAAAAACTTTCCTCACCATCTTCTCCACATGATAGGGTCATGAGTCTCTATGGGTTGAGTTAAATGGCAAGGGTAAAAGGACCCTAATGGCAGTTGTCCAAACAGTCGTCGGGATGTGGATTACAGGCGATAGAAAAGGCCTGACAGAAAGGCAATGTCATGATAATCATTGGCGATTTTAACATGAAACTGAATTAGGAGGACCTCAAGAGAAAGAATTTGTAGAATGTCTGAGGGATGGCTTTTAAGAACAGCTGGTTGTTGAGCCCACTAGGGGATCGGCTGTGCTGGACTGGGTCATGTACAATGATCTGGAGGTGATAAGGCAGCTTAAGGTTAAGGAACCCTTAGGGAACAGTGATCACAATATGATCAAATTCACGTTGAAATTTGAGAGGGAAAAAATAAAATCCAATGTGTCAGTACTTCAGTGGAATAAAGGAAATAAAAATGGATGAGAGAGGAACTGGCTGCAGTTGACTGAAAAGGGACATTTGCAGGAAGGACAGCACAGCAGCAACGAGTGGAGTCTCTGCGAAAAATGAGGGAAATGCAAGACAGATGTATTCCAAATAAGAAGAAACTTTCAAAGGGAAGAAGGACACTACTGTGGCTGACAAGTGAAGTCAGACCCAAAGTAAAAGCAAAAGAGGACATACAAGGAAGCTCGAGCTAGTGGGAAGAAAGAAGATAGGGAAGCTTTTAAAAACTTGCAGAAGAAAACAGAAGGTCATTCGGAAGGAAAAGATGAATTATGAGAGGAAGCTGGTGACTAATATCAAAGAAGATATGGAAAGCATTTTTTAAGTATATAAAGGGTAAAAGAAAGTCGAGGGTAGATATAGGACAAATATAAAATATAGCTGGAGTTACTGTAATGAGAGTTGCTAAGAAGTAAAAGGAACTGAATGCATACCAGACATTCAAGACTATCAGGGAAGTGAAGTTTGTGCAGTGACAATTACGACTCAGAAGGTGCTCTGGAAGTTTAATGGTCTGAGGGTGGATAAATTTCCAGGACCTGATGGAATGCACCCTCGGGTTCTGATGAAAATAGCTGGAGAGATTGCGGAGGCATTAACAATGATCTTTCAAGAATTGATAAATTCTGGCATTGTACCAGATGACTGGAAAATAACAAATGTTACTCCGCTATTTAAGAAGGGTCAGAGGCAACAGAAAGGGAACTATAGACCTGTTAGCATGACATCAATGGCTGGCAGTTGATGGAATCGATTGTTAGGGATGAGATTATGGAGTACCTGGAGGCGTATGACAAGATCGGCCAAAGCCAGCATGGTTTCCTGAAAGGAAAATCCTGCCTGACAAACCTACTGCAATTCTTTGAGGAAATTACAAGCAGGGTAGACAAAGGAGATGCAGTAGACGTGGTGTACTTGGATGTTCAGAAGGCCTTTGACAATGTGCTGCACATGAGGCTGCTTAGCAAGATAAAAGCCCATGGTATGACAGGGAAGTTATTAAAGTGGGTGGAGCTTTGGCTGGTCGGCAGAAAACAGAGAGTGGGAATAAAGGATCCTATTCTGGCTGGCTTCCTGTTACCAGTGGAGTTCCACAGGGGTCAGAGTCGGGACCACTGCTTTTTACGATACATGTCAATGATTTTGACTATGATATTAAAGGATTTATGGCTACATTTGCTGATGATAAAAAGACAGGTGGAGGAGCAGGTAGTGTTGAGGAAACAGAGAGCCTGCAAAGAGACTTAGATAGTTTAGGGGAATAGCAAAGAAGGGGTAAATGAAATACAATGTTGGAAAGTGTGTGGTGATGCACTTCGGTAGAAGAAATAAATGGGCAGACTATGATTTAGATGGGGAGAGAATTCAAAATGCAGAGATGCAAAGAGACTTGGGAGTCCTTGTGCTAGATACACTAAAGGTGAACCTCCAGGTTGAGCCGGTTGTGAATAAGGCAAAATTCTCGAGGTATAGAATATAAGAGCAGTTATGTGATGTTGTGGCTTTATAAGGCACTCGGGAGACCACACGGAGTATTGTGTACAGGATTGGGCTCCTCATTTTGGAAAGGATATATTGACATTGGTGATGGCTCAGAGAAGATTCACGAGAATGATTCCAGGTATGAAATGGTTACTGCGATGAAATCTTAAGTTTTATTCATTATGGACTGTGCCTTTAAGAATCATGCCTGTAAGAGAGAGAGAGAGAGAGACGTACAGCGCAAGTAGAGGGAGAGGGAGGAGAGAGGGGGGGAGGGAGTGAGAGGGAGAGAGAGAGAGAGAGAGAAAGAATGAGAACGCTACATGATGGACAGCTGCTGTTCAGCACACCGGCATTTAAACGAGCGTCACTGTCTCTTTCGTGGGACACGCAGATGTACAAAGGCTGGTGGCGGAATTGCCACTGAACTTTTAAGTGCCCACAAGGGTGGGGCTGAGGATCGATTAAGAGGAATCGACCCATGACTATTAGTGCGTTTGAGGGCAACCCTGTGGAATCTACCGGTGTGTCTAACCCCTGCTTGGGTTGGTAGATTATCACTTGGAGATGGCGCTCTTAAGCTGGTCATGTTTGGCTAACTTAGAAGATTTGGAGGACATGGAGGAGGATTGACAATATCTGTTTACTTGGATTACACATCTCTCTCTCTCTCTCACTTCAATCCCGTGGACCGAATTGAATTTCCTTACCACACCATCGTAAGACTGTATCATTTACCACCTAAGCTTGAAGAAGTTCGGGGATTTATACATTTACACCTGTATACGCATAACAGCGTTAACTCTTGATTTACCTGGTTTAAGTTACTAAATGACGTAGTTACTAATAAAACACTGTTTAGTTAACAGCAAAACCAGACTCCAGGCGTTCCATTGCTGCTGAGACTTTTGTGTTCTTAACAGTTACCGCATGAGGAATGTCCAGCAGCTCTTGAGCTGTATTCCCTGGAGTTCAGGAGAATGAGGGAGTTCTCACAGAAACACTCTGAACATTAAAAGGCCTGAACTGATTAGATATGGAAAAGTTATTTCCCATGGTAGGGGAGTCTAGGACAAGAGGGCACAACTTCACGATTGAAGGACGACCTTTTGGAACTGAGATGCGGAGAAATTACTTTAGTCAGAGGGTGGTAAATTTGTGGAATTTGTTGCCACGAGTGGCTGTGGAGGCCAAGTCATTGGGTGTATTTAAGGCAGAGATAGACAGTTTCTTGATTAGCCAGGGCATCGAAGGGTATTGGGTGAAAGCAGGGGAATGCGGATGACTGGAATAATTGGATCAGCCCATGATTAAATGGCGGTGCAGTCTCGATGGGCCAAATGGCCTACTTCTGCTCCTGTATGTTATGGAGTCTTGCTTCAGTGGTGGGCAAGTGGTTGGAGAAGATCCTGGGAGGCAGGACTTCAGACAATTGGAGAGACATAATCTGATCAGGGATAGTCAGCATGGCTTTGTTAAGGGCAGGTCATGCCTTACGAACCAGATTGAATTCTTTGAAGATGCCACCAAGCACAGTGATGAAGGTAGAGCATTGGATGTAGTGGGCATGGCTTTCAGTAAGACTTTTGATAAGGTTCCTCAAGCAAAGCTCATTGAGAAATTAATGAGGCAAGGATCCAAGGTGACCTTGCTTTGTGGATCAAGAATTGGCTTGCCTACAGAAGGCAAAGGGTGGATGTAGATGCTGTATGAAGGACGGTGACCAGTGCAGTTCAGCAGGGATCTTTTCTGGGACCCCTCCTCTTTGTAACTTTTACAAATTACCTTGATGAGGAAGTAGTGTATAAGATGATGAGAGGCATGATCATGTGGATAGTCCGAGGCTTTTTCCCAGGTCGGAAATGGTTGCCACAAGAGGACACAGATCTAAGGTGCTGGGGAGTAGGTACAGAGGAGATGTCAGGGGTAAGTCTTTTCCTCAGAGAGTGGTGAGTGTGTGGAATGGGCTGCTGGCAACGGTGGTGGAGGCAGATATGATAGTGTATTTTAAGAGACTTTTGGATAGGTACATGCAGCTTACTAAAATAGAGGGCTAAGTGGGCCGAAGGGCCTGTTTCGTGCTGTAGGTTTCCTATGTTTCTAGAAGGGTGGGTTTGTAAGTTTGTCGATGACACAAATGTTGGGGTTGTTGTGGATAGTCTGGAGGTTACAGCCGGACATCAATAGGATGCAGAACTGGGCTGAGAAGTGACAGATCGAGTTCAACCCAGTGGTTCCTTTCAGTAGGTCAAATTTGAAGACAGAATACAACATTAATGTTAGGACTCTTGGCAGGGTGGAGGATCAGTGAGATCTTGGGGTCCGTGTCAATCGTGCACACAAAGCTGCTGGACAGGTTGACAGTGTTGTTAAGAAGACCTTCATCAACAATGAGACCGAGTTCAAATGCCAGAGGTAACTTTACAGATATAAGGCCTTAGCTAGACCTCACTTTTGGTACTGTGTTCAGTTCTGGTCTCCTCAATACAGGAAGGACGTGGATACTATAGACAGAGGGCAGAGGAGATTTACAGATATAAGGCCTTAGTTCGACCTGACTTTTGGTACTGTGTTCAGTTCTCGTCCCCTCAATACAGGAAGGATGTGGATACTATAGACAGAGGGCAGAGGAGATTTACAGATATAAGGCCTTAGTTAGACCTCACTTTTGGTACTGTGTTCAGTTCTGGTCCCCTCAATACAGGTGGGACGTGGATACTATAGACAGAGGGCAGAGGAGATTTACAGATATAAGGCCTTAGTTAGACCTCACTTTTGGTACTGTGTTCAGTTCTGGTCCCTCAATACAGGAAGGACGTGGATACTATCGACAGAGGGCAGAGGAGATTCACAGATATAAGGCCTTAGTTAGACTCCACTTTTGGTACTGTGTTCAGTTCTGGTCCCTCAATACAGGAAGGACGTGGATACTATCGACAGAGTGCAGAGGAGATTTACAGATATAAGGCCTTAATTAGACCTCACTTTTGGTACTGTGTTCAGTTCTGGTCCCTCAATACAGGAAGGACGTGGATAGTATAGACAGAGGGCAGAGGAGGTTTACAAGGATGTTGTATGGATTGGAGAGCATGCCTCATGTGAATAGGTTGAGTGAACGTCGGAGCGACGGAAGATGAGAGGTGACCTGATAGAGGCGAATAAGATGATGAGGGGCACTCATCGTGTGGATAGCAAGAGGCTTTTTCCCAAGAGTGAAATGGCTAACATGAGGGGGTATAGTTTTGAGGTGCTTGGAAGTAGGTACAAGGGTGATGTCAGAGGTATGTTTTTCACACAGAGAGGTGGATACAATAGAACCTTTTCAGAGACTTTTAGATAGGTACATAGAGCTTAGAAAAATAGAGGGCTATGTGGTAGGGAAATTATAGGCAGTTTTTCAAATAGGTTACACATTCAGTGCAACAATGTGGGCCGAAGGGCCTGTAATTACACTGTGGATTTCTGTCTCTATATGAACTCCTCATCTTCTAACAAGGCACGGATCAGTTATCCTGGCTGACCATCAAATTCTCTGACTGTATTCCTGTCTGTATGAGGATGTTTCTGCGTTCAATCAACCTATGACTTGGCTCAATTTGTCTCTGTCCTTTGGGATTATTTCAAGTTCTGGCCATGCTCCACAACACTACAAAGAGCAATTGTCACAACATATAGAATCCCGGAGATTTTCTAATTACTCGGATCCCCACCCCAGCTGATTCACAGTGATGAATCCATTAATGTCAATGCCAGCAATCTTGAATGGGAGGGCAGCAGTTATTCTCATTGGAGTGTGGCACTTTTGTGATGTGAAAGCCACAAGTCATTTGTCCTGGAGGATAAAGGAGTTACTTACCCAGCGGGAACTAAATCTGACGGAAGGATTTTTTTTTGCCATACAGCACTAATTGACAATTTAATTGATTGGAAGGTAGACTTTTCATCCAAGATTAACTAGGAAATACATTTTTGTTCCGAATTACTACTCCTTACATGTATACAGCTGGACCTCGGCAGTGTTTGAGAGAGAGATTCGCTCACATTTCCTCCCGACTGTACCGGGACAACGCTGGCAGAGTCACGCATGGCTGCCTCTTTACCCAAAAGGCCGCACGAGCGAGAAACCTGTCTGTCAGCCACCGAACGATCTAGCGATGCGCATGCGCGACAGAAATGGCGGAGGCTCCAGCGCTCGTCAGCTGAAAGCTCCCCGGGGCCCGGGTACGGATCGTGGGGCAGAGGAAGAGGGAACCGACCGGGACTGTCCTGGGGTGCAGGACCAGTGCGGCAGGAGCTCACAGTAATAACCCTTCAATCGCGTTTCAGACACCGGAGATTAAATCCCTCCCGGAGACCCTCCTACCTGCAGCCAGTCCTTGTGAGCCTCTCGTCTACTGAGCGCATGCGCAATAGTTCGGACCGCCTCAGACCTCTGCGCATGCGCATGTGAGCAAACGAGAAAATCTGCAGATGCGGAAATCCAAAGCAACACACGGGAAATGCTGGAGGAAAATCAGAGGGGCCGGCAGCAACTATGGAGAGGAGAGAACAGTCGGCGTTTAAGACCGAGACCCTTCTTCAGGACTGGATAGGAAGGGAGGGAGTAAGAATCTGGGGGAAGGTGAGGTGATAGGGTAAACGGAGACGGGGAGGAGTGAAGAGCTGAGAAGTTGATTGGTGAGAGTGATAAAGAGGTGGAGAATTATTATTATTAAATACTATTAATCCCGAGTGGGGAATTCTTTCGTTACAGCAGCAACATTTAAAAACATACTTAGCACTGTGCAGACTTTACTAAAAATAAAGATTAACAATATACACAATAATTATATATTAAATAATAACGCAGAGACTATTGAACTACTATGTGTGTTCTCCTGTGTCCTGGGGCTGATACCGACAGGGTCAGCAGATGTAGTCTGTCCGGCTGTCTCCTACCCTGACCAGTCACTGTCAGACGGGTCAGCAGATGTAGTCTCTCCGGCTGTCTCCTACCCTGACCTGCAGTCACTGTCAGATGGGTCAGCAGATGTAGTCTCTCCAGCTGTCTCCTACCCTGACCAGTCACTGTCAGACGGGTCAGCAGATGTAGTCTCTCCGGCTGTCTCATACCCTGACCAGTCACTGTCAGACGGGTCAGCAGATGTAGTCTCTCCGGCTGTGTCCTACCCTGACCTGCAGTCACTGTAAGACGGGTCAGCAGATGTAGTCTCTCCGGCTGTCTCCTACCCTGACCTGCACTCACAGTCAGATGGGTCAGCAGATGTAGTCTCTCCGGCTGTCTCCTACCCTGACCAGTCACTGTCAGACGGGATAGCAGATGTAGTCTCTCCGGCTGTCTCCAACCCTGACCTGCGGTCACTGTCAGACGGGTCAGCAGATGTAGTCTCTCCGGCTGTCTCCTACCCTGACCAGTCACTGTCAGACGGGACAGCAGATGTAGTCTCTCCGGCTGTCTCCTACCCTGACCAGTCACTGTCAGACGGGATAGCAGATGTAGTCTCTCCGGCTGTCTCCTACCCTGACCAGTCACTGTCAGACGGGACAGCAGATGTAGTCTCTCCGGCTGTCTCCTACCCTGACCTGCAGTCACTGTCAGACGGGTCAGCAGATGTAGTCTCTCCGGCTGCCTCCTACCCTGACCAGTCACTGTCAGACGGGTCAGCAGATGTAATCTCTCCGGCTGTCTCCTACCCTGACCTGCGGTCACTGTCAGACGGGTCAGCAGATGTAGTCTCTCCGGCTGCCTCCTACCCTGACCAGTCACTGTCAGACGGGTCAGCAGATGTAGTCTCTCCGGCTGTCTCCTACCCTGACCAGTCACTGTCAGACGGGTCAGCAGATGTAGTCTCTCCGGCTGTCTCCTACCCTGACCAGTCACTGTCAGACGGATCAGCAGATGTAATCTGTCCGGCTGTCTCCGACCCTGCGGTCACTGTCAGACGGGACAGCAGATGTAGTCTCTCCGGATGTCTCCTATCCTGACCAGTCACTGTCAGACGGGACAGCAGATGTAGTCTCTCCGGCTGTCTCCTATCCTGACCAGTCACTGTCAGACGGGACAGCAGATGTAGTCTCTCCGGCTGTCTCCTACCCTGACCTGCGGTCACTGTCAGACGGGTCAGCAGATGTAATCTCTCCGGCTGTCTCCTACCCTGACCTGCGGTCAATGTCAGACGGGTCAGCAGATGTAGTCTCTCCGGCTGTCTCCTACCCTGACCAGTCACTGCCAGACGGGTCGGCAGATGTAGTCTCTCCGGCTGTCTCCTACCCTGACCAGTCACTGTCAGACGGGTCAGCAGATGTAGTCTCTCCGGCTGTCTCCTACCCTGACCTGTCACTGTCAGACGGGACAGCAGATGTAGTCTCTCCGGCTGTCTCCTACCCTGACCTGCAGTCACTGTCAGACGGGTCAGCAGATGTAGTCTCTCCGGCTGTCTCCTACCCTGACCAGTCACTGTCAGACGGGTCAGCAGATGTAGTCTCTCCGGCTGTCTCCTACCCTGACCAGTCACTGTCAGACGGGTCAGCAGATGTAGTCTCTCCGGCTGTCTCCTACCCTGACCAGTCACTGTCAGACGGGTCAGCAGATGTAGTCTCTCCGGCTGTCTCCTACCCTGACCTGTCACTGTCAGACGGGACAGCAGATGTAGTCTCTCCGGCTGTCTCCTACCCTGACCTGCAGTCACTGTCAGACGGGTCAGCAGATGTAGTCTCTCCGGCTGTCTCCTACCCTGACCTGCAGTCACTGTCAGACGGGTCAGCAGATGTAGTCTCTCCGGCTGTCTCCTACCCTGACCTGCAGTCACTGTCAGACGGGACACTCCCAGCTACTCACACTCTAAGATGGTGCTGCGCTTGTGACAGCTTGTTGCTGCAGCTCCTACGTTTTGCCGTTTTTTTCTGTGTTCTGTGTGTCATTCTGTATCACTGTGTATCAGGAGTGGACAATCCCATGTGCTGGAGCTTTTGGAAAGCATCTGTTGGATAAGTCACCGGCACCCAATGTGATGTACCCCAGGACACTGTGGGAAGTGAGGGAGGAGATTGCTGAGCCTCTGGCGATGATCTTTGCATCATCAATGAGGACGGGAGAGGTTCCAGAGGATTGGAGGGATGCAGATGCTGTTCCCTTTTTCAAGAAAGAGAGTAGAGAGAGCCCCGGAATATCAGAGGTTACAGCTGGACATTGATCGGAAGCAAAACTGGGCTGAGAAGCGGCAGATGGAGTTCAACCCAGATAAGTGTGAGGTAGTTCATCTGGTAGGTCATATATGATAGCGGAACGTAGTATTAATGGCAAGACTCTAGGCAGTGTGGAGGATCAGAGGGATCTTAGGGTCTGGGTCCATAGGTCACTCAAAGCTGCTACGCAGGTTGAATTTGTGGTTAAGAAGGCACGCGGTGCATGGGTTTATGAGCTGAGAGGTAATGTTGCAGCTATATATGACCCTGGTCAGACCACACTCTGATTACTCTGCTCATTTCTGGTCGCCTCACTACAGGAAGGACGCGGAAAACATAGAAAGGGTGCAGAGGAGATTTACAAGGATGCTGCCTGGATTGGGGGAGCATGCCTTCTGAGAATCGGTTGAGTGAACCGGGCTTTTCTCCTTGGAACGACGGAGGATGGGAGGTGACCTGATAGAGGTGTACAAGATAATGAGAGGCATTGATCATGTGGATAGTCAGAGGCTTTTCCCCAGGGCTGAACTGGCGAGCACGAGTGGAGATATTTTGCAGGTGCTTGGAAGTAGATACAGAGGACATGTCAGGGGCCTGTGTTTTTTACGCAGAGAGTGGTGAGTGCGTGGAACGGGCTGCCGGCGACCGTGGTGGAGGTGGAAACGGTAGGGTCTTTTCAGAGACTCCTGGACAGGTACATGGAGCTGTGGGCAAGCCTAGGCAGTTCTACGATAAGGACATGTTGGGCTCAGCTTTGTGGGCCGGAGGGCCTGTGTTGTGCTGCAGATTTTCTTTGTTTCCGGGTTCTATCATCCACCTGTTGCAGTGAGCTCACTCCCACCGGAATGATGCTGGTGGCATTGTGAGAATCATAATTTTAGATCGCTCTAGTGTCTTCAGTGCAATCCATCCGCGTCTTCTGAGCAAGAAATTGCAAAGAATGGGTGTAGACAAATCTACTATCTCCTGGATCACTGCCTTCCTGACTGATAGAGCCCAGTTTGTACCGCTGGGTGGTTCTCTGCCTGAGGTGGAGGTGAGTGTCACTGGAGCCCCACAAGGGACTGTCCTGTCTCCGTTTCTGTTCACACTGTACACCTCAGACTTTCAGTACAACTCTGAGTCTGGCCACTTGCAGAAGTTCTCTGATGACTCTGCGGTAGTTGGTTGCATCAGAGATGGGCAGGAGTCGGGGTACAGAGGACTGGTAGGCAGGGTTGTGGAATAGTGAGGGAGGAATCACCTGCTCCTGAATGTGGCCGAAACCAGGGAAATGGTGATTGATTTTAGGAGGAAGAGGACATTGATGAGTCCTGTATACATTCTGGGAGAAGAGGTTACTGTGGTGGAGGAGTACAATTAGCTGGGTGTTCACCTCGGCAATAGATATGACTGGAAAACCAACAGAAAGGTTGTTTTCAAGAAGGGGATGAGTAGACTCTATCTTCTATGAAGCCGAGATGCTTGAATGTGTGAGGCGGGTTGGTGCAGATTGTTTACCAGTCTGTTGTAGCGAGTGCGGTCTTCTTTGCTGCTTTCTGTTGGGGGAGCAGCATCGGTGCAAAACGACAAAATAAACTCATCAGAAAACATGGATCCATCCTTGGACAGAACCGGACTCTTTCGAGTTAGTGGTGGGGAGGGGGTCACTGAACAAACTGTTAGCGATTATGGACAATCTGTCATATCCTCTCCATGACCTACCCGACAGGCAGCAGAGTCCCCATCCCTCTTTCCAACATCCCCGCCGTCTCAAGCATAGTTACACAGATTGTTTCTTACCAAATGCAAGAGTTCATCTTTCTGCGATAGGTGAACACACATCTTAGTTCAATAATCCCTGCATTATTATTTTATTCAATTTTATTCCACATTGGTAAAGTATTACTGTATATATTATTATTGCCTACTTTCTTTTTAGTAAAGTCTGCACACTGCTAAGTGTGTTTTTAAATGTTGCTGCTGTAACGGAATGAATTTCCCACTCAGGATCAATAAAATATTATTATCCTCCAGCCGTTTATCTTTCTCACTTATTAACTTCTCAGCTCTTAACTCTCCCCGTCTCCCGGTTTACCCTATCACCTCATCTCCCCCCACATTCTTACTCCCTCCCTTCCTTTCCAGTCCTGAAGAAGGGTGTCGGTCTGAAACGCCGACTGTTCTCTCCTCTCCATTGTTGCTTTCTGCCCCCCTGAGTTCCTCCAGCATTTTGTGGGTGTAGCTTTGGATTTCCGCGACTGCAGATTTTTTTTAATCCTGTTTTATCCAATGCGCATGCGTGGGCGGCACAGCCAATCGTGAACATTGCGCATGCGCTCAGCAGACGAGAGGCTCTCGGGGATCGGAAGCAGGTAGGAGCGGGGACGCGGGTGGGAACTTAATCACCGGCGTCTGAACCGCGATTAAAGGAAAATTACTATGAGCTCCGTCCACACTGATCCTGCACCTTAGGACAGTCCCAGTCCTTTCCGTCTCTCTCAGCCCCACGATTTACCCGAGCCACGGGGAGTTTGCGGCGCCGCCATTTCTCCGGCGCATGCGCATCGCTGTTTTTTTTGGATGGCGGATAGACATGTTTCTCCTCCGTGGTGTCTTCTGGGTAAGGAGGCAGCCATGCTTGACGCGCCAGCGTTGTCCCCACAGAGAATGTCCCTAACGCAGCGACCTCCAGCCATGTAAATCCGAGGATCAGTACGTCGGAACAAAAATGTAGTGTCCAGTTACTCTCGGATGAAGTCTACCTCCCAGTCAGTGAAAATGTCAATTAGTACTGTATAGCATAAACAAATCTGCCGGTCAGCTTTAGTTCTTTCTGGGTAAATAACGATATGAAACACCTTTGTCCTCGATGACAGGTGACTTGTAGCTTTCACATCACAAAAGTGCCACACTCCAATGAGAATAACTACTGCCCACCCCTTCATAGTCATTGGCATTGCCATCGATGGGTTCATCACTCAATCAGCTGGGGGGGCGGGGGGAGGGAATCCCAGTAATTAGAAAATCTCAAGGATCAGACATGTAGTAACAAGTTCACTTTGTGGAACATGACCTGAACTTGAAATATACCAAAGGACAGAGACAGATTGAGCCAAGTCACAGGTTGATTGAAGGCCGAAATAGCCCATTCTCATACAGACAGGAATACAGTCAGAGATTTTGTTGGTCAGTCAGGATGCCTGATCTGTGCCTTGTTAGAAGATGGGGAGTTCACATATAATCACAGAAACATAAGTCTGCAATTCATTACAGGCCCTTCGGACAACATCATGCCGACCATATAACCTACTCTAGAATCTGCCTAGAGTTTCACTATCAAATAGCTCTCTATTATTCTAAGTTCCATGTACCTACCTAACAGTGTCTGAAAAGACCCTTATTGTATCCACCTCTACCACCGTCGCTGGCAGTACCTGCCACTCTCTGTGTGAAAAAGATACCTCTGGTAGCCCCCTTGTACCTACTTCCAAGCACCTTAAAACTATGCCCCCTCATGTTGGCTAGTTCAGCCCTGGGAAAAAACCTCTGCCTATCCACACGATCAATGCCTCTCATCATCTTATACAGCTCTCTCAGGTCACCTCTCATCTTCCATCGCTCCAAAGTTTACTCAACCTACTCTTGTAAGGCATGCTCTCCAATCCAAGCAACATCCTTGTCAATCTCCTCTGCACCCTATTTAGAGTATTTTTTCCTGTAGTGAGTTGATCAGAATTGAACACAGTGCTAAAAGTAGGGTCTAACGAAGGCCTTTTATATCTGTAATAGTACCTCACTGCTTTTGAACTCAGTCCCGTGGCTGATGAAGGCCTTCTTAAAAACATTGTCCAGCTGCATAGCAGCTCTGCATGAACTATTGACACAGATCCCAAGATCTCACTGATCCTCCAAACTGCCAAGAGTCCTATCATTAATATTGTATTCTGTCTTCAAATTGGACCTACCAAAATGAACCACCAGGTTGAACTCCATCTGCTTCCCACAGTCACCTGTGGTATATCTCAACTTGAGATGAACTGGGTGATATTCTGATGCCAGAGCTCACATTGAGAGAAGATCTTATAGAAACATGCAAAATTATGATTCAGATAGATAAGATAGAGGCAGGAAAGTTGTTTTCACTGGTAGGTGAGAGTAGAACTAGAGGACATCACTTTAACATTCGGGGCATTTGGGATGGAGATGAAGAACTGCTTTACCCCGAGAGTTGGGAATCTGTAGATTTTTCTGCCCAATGAAGCAGTAGAGGCTACCTCAGTAAATGCATTTGAGACGAGGTTGGATAGATGTTTGCAAAGTAGGGGAATGAAGGGCGATGGGGAAAAGGCAGGTTGGTGGAGACGGGCCAGGTGATGTTCTCCTACTCCTCTTTTTTTATGTTCTCATCACAGACTAAAATCTCACCTGAAAAACTGTCCTTCACCTATTGATGTCCTTTCAAATATTTGTACAGGTTTGAAATGCCAGAACACTTGTGCATGGGCTGTCTCTTTCCGGATATATAAGGAGTGGCCAAATATTTTCTTTGCAACACCGAAGCATCTGTTGTCAATCCTTGGAGATGAAGACTTATCTCATCCCAGCTGGAAATGTGTTTTGTGTCTGAAATGAAGTTTTCTGTTGTAACTCAGTGTTATCCACAGGAACCGGGTGCTGAGAACACACCAGCATTTGTTCACTGGAGATCAGTTCTTCAACTGCATTGATTGTACAAGGGATTCAAACATCTGACTTTCTGAATTGCCAGATGATTGATTGCAGTGAAATATCATTCTCCTTCTCTCAGTGTGGGAAGGGATTCACTCACAGGCTACCCACAGACACACCAGTGCGTTCACAGTGGGGAGAGGCCATTCACCTGCTCTGTGTGAGGGAGGGGAACCACTCAGTCATCCAGTCTGAAGATACATCAGCAAGTTCACACCACAGTGAGATGTTCCACCTGTTCTGACAGCGGGAAGTAATTCATTCTGTCGTCGGTGCTAAATACACATCTGAAAATTCCCCAGTGAGAAGACAGTAACCTGTTTACATGGTGGGAAGGCATTCACACACTTAACCATGCCACAGTGACACCAGCAAGTTCACACCGGGGAGAGGCCAATCACCTGCTCTGTGTGGGAAAGGATTCACTCAATCATCTCAACTGAATGAACACCAGTGAGTTCACACTGAAAAGATGCCGCTCACCTGCTTAGTCTGTGGGAAGGGATTCACTCGTTCATCCACACTACAGAGACACCAGCGAGTCCACACCGGGGAGAGACCATTCACTTGCTCTGAATGTGGGAAGGGATTCACTGACTCATCCAAACTTGTGAGGCACTACCGAGTTCACACTGGGGAGAGGCCGTTCACTTGCTCTGAATGTGGGAAAGGATTTGCTCGGTCATCTCAACTGACTGAACATCGGCGAGTTCACAGTGGGGAGAAACCGTTCAGCTGCTTTCAATGTGGCAAGGGGTTCACTCAGTCATCTCATCTGAAAGTACATCAGCGAATTCACACTGGGGAGAAACCGTTCTGCTGCTCTGAATGTGGGAAGGGATTCGCTGATTCATACTCCCTTGTGAAGCACAGCCGAATTCACACTGGGGAGAAGCCATTCACATGCTGTGAATGTGGGAAGGGATTCACTGACTCATCCCACCTCGTGAAGCACAGCCGAATTCACACTGGGGAGAAGCCATTCACATGCTCTGAATGTGGGAAGGGATTCACTGCGTCATCCAACCTGGTGAGGCACTGCCGAATTCACACTGGGGAGAAACCGTTCACCTGCTCAGATTGTGGAAAGGGATTCACTCGGTCATCAGGCTTGAAAGTTCATCAGCGAGTTCACACTGGGCGATGCCAGTCACCTGTTCTGATTGTGGGAATGAATTCACTCAGACATCTCAACTGACTGAACATCAACTGCTGAGATGGAAACGAATTCACTCAGACATCACTGAGCGAACATCAGCGAGTTCACGCTGTATAGAAGCTGTTCATCTGCTCTGACTGTGGGAATTAATGCATACATTCATCTCGGCTGACGACACACCGGACTGATTTCAGCAGTGAGAGGATGTTGACCTGCTCAGACTGTGGGAAGGCATTCACACACTGATCCACACTGCAGAGACAGTGGTGGGTTCACACTGTGGTGAGGGTGGTCACCTGCTCAGACTGTGGGAAGGCATTCAGACACTGATCCACACTGCAGAGACAGTGGTGGGTTCACACTGTGGGGAGGGTTGTCACCTGCTCAGACTGTGGGAAGGCATTCACACACTGATCCACACTGCAGAGACAGTGGTGGGTTCACACTGTGGGGAGGGTGGTCTCCTGCTCAGACTGTGGGAAGGCATTCACACACTGATCCACACTGCAGAGACAGTGATGTGCTCACACTCTGGGGAGGGTGGTCACCTGCTCAGACTGTGGGAAGGCATTCACACACTGATCCACACTGCAGAGACAGTGTTGGGTTCACACTGTGGGGAGGGTGGTCACCTGCTCTGAATGTGGGATGGGTTTCAATCAGTCCTTCATCCTTGTGTCCCCCTACCGAGCTTTGACCCATTGTGAATCAGAGAGGTCAGTAGCTTGAGAGGACGTAATTCACTCAGGTTCCCCAATGGAGTATTAAAGGCAGTGGTTCAGAGCAGGTTATTTTTGAGCTTTCAGCAGTGGCCACTCCACAGTCAGGATGGATTATCAAGAAAACCTTCATTAGCAGGAGCAAGTGGAGCGGTCGTTGTTGGAGTGGACAGAGTTGGAGCGGAGACTTTGAGGCTTTAATTCTTTGAGGTTTCAGTGGGGAGAGCAGTCAGTCAGAGAAGGCAAATCCTGATGGAGGTAGAATTTTTTTTGCCCCTTCTTTACATTTTCTCAGTTGGAACAGTGGAGATGCCAGGCGGGATAGTGGAAAGCTCCTTTGCGGGATGTGGGAAGGCAGGGGACCCTCCTGTGGCCCTGATAACTACACCTGTGAGAAGGGCATCCAGCTTCAGCTCTGAACAATCCACATTACGGAGTTGGAGCTGGAACTGGATGAACTCCAGATCATTCGGGAGGCTGAAGGGGTGATAGGTAGGACATTTGAGAGGTCGTTGCACCCAAGGGGCACGGCACAGGAAACTGGGTGACAGTGAGGAAGGAGAAAGGTGGAAATAGAGAGTGCAGTTTATCCCTGTGTTCATCTCCCTGAGCAACACATATATCACTTCAGATACTGTCTGTCATGGTCTGGTCCGTTAAGTCCGCATTCCGGATCACAGTCTGGTCCATGCTCCTTATTCCAGGTTTTCCGGGTTTCCCCAGTTTCTATTGAGGCAGCTGATTCTTGTTTGGCTGGTCTCATAAATAGCTTCAGGATTTAGCCTCTGGCTGCTGGATTGTTCCTGTCCAAACCCCCGTCTGTATCCCTTCCCTTCACCTTCCTCCTGGAACCTAGCCTAGCCTAGCTTTGCCTTGCCTCACCTCTGCCTAGTGCCTCGCCTCGTCTCTGCCTAGGGCCTTGCCTCGCCTCTGCCTAGTGCCTCGACTCACCTCTGCCTGAAATCTTGCCTCGCCTCTGCCTGAAGCTGTGCCTCGCCTGAGCTGTCTCGTCGTGTTCAGCGTTCTGTGTTATGAGTCCCGGCCCTACATTCTGTACCCAATGAGGGGTCCCGGCCCTGTGTTCTGCGTTCTGTCGTTCCCCAACTTAGGCTCTGGGTTCTCGTTATGTCCATGTGCCTTGCCCAGTACATGAGTACCTTGTCCGGCCCGGTGCTGGGATTCCCTCGTCCTGTGCTGGGGTTCCCTCGTCCTGTGCTGGGGTTCCCTCGTTCAGGAGTCTCACGTCCAGTCCTGTTGGCTCTCCCTCGACGACTAAGGCTCTGGGTTCTCGTTATGTCCCTGTGCCTCGCCCAGCACAGGAATACCTTGTCCAGCCCGGTGCTGGGATTCCCTCGTCCAGGAGTCTCACGTTCCATCCTGTGCCTTTCCTCGTCCTGTAGCCTCGACTTGTCCTCGCCTGGTTCTGGAGTCCGAGCCCGAGTCAAGACCCAGGTTCTGGGTCCTTGTCCAGTCTCTGGCTCGGAGTCCAAGCCCAGGCTTCTAGTTCCCAGTTCCATGTCCTGGTCAAGTCCGAGCCCAGGCCCAGAATCCTTGTCTCGTCCAGGGCCAGTGTCATGTCCAGTGTCCTTTCTTCCCCATTTTCCTTGCTTCCTTCTCATGCCTAGTTCTGTTCCTGGTAGTTCAGTGTCTGTGTCTTGCTTTTGGGTCCAAACCCAACGCTCCCCTTATGACCCTGTCCGGGATGGTGGGATGACCTGGCAAAGGAAAGTCACAGCAACAGGGTCTCTGGCACTTAGTCTGGCTCTGAGACTGAGAAGGGAAGGGAGGAGACGAGGTGAACTGTGGTCAGAGGTGATTCAGCAACAGGGTCTCTGGCACTTAGTCTGGCTCCGAGACTGAGAAGGGAAGGGAGGAGACGAGGTGAGCTGTGGTCAGAGGTGATTCAGCAACAGGGTCTCTGGCACTTAGTCTGGCTCCGAGATTGAGAAGGGAAGGGAGGAGACGAGGTGAGCTGTGGTCAGAGGTGATTCAGCAACAGGGTCTCTGGCACTTAGTCTGGCTCTGAGACTGAGAAGGGAAGGGAGGAGACGAGGTGAGCTGTGGTGATACGTGGCTTGTTAGCTCAGGGAACTGACAGGATGTTCTGTGGGTGAGAATGAAATTCCAGGATGGTGTGTTCCCTCCTGCATGCTGGCATCTGGGTCATCTCAGGTCGAGTGCTCAGCATTCCTCAGGAGGGTGGACAGTGAAGGTCGTGGTCCATGTGGGTAACAATGAGATGGGCCGGTAGAGTAACGAGGTTCTGTAAAGGGATTTCAGGGAGTGAGGTGCTAATTGAAAGGGCAGCTCATCCAGGGCTGCGATCTCAGGACTGTCATCTGTGCCAATTGCCAGTATTAGGAAGATTATACAGTTTAGCACGTGGCGAAGGAGTTGGTGCAGGAGGGAGGGGATAAGATTTTTGGATCATTTGAGCTGGTGAGGATTGCTGCGTACAGAGGAATGTGAGTGTGTTGGGGGAGAGAGCGTTGTTGGAGTGTGACTGGGCACGCAGGTCTCTCTATCTCTCTCACACACACACAAACACATGCAGTGGGGTGAGAGGGAGGGGAGTGAGAAGGGGAAGGGGAATGAGGAGGATGGAGTTAGGGCTCCTTCACAAAGTCCCAGACTCACCCAACCCTCTGGAATGGGTCCCATTCCCTACCCCAGGCTGGGGGTGAGCATTGAGTTGCCTTGTCAAGAAGACATGGAATTGTTTGATAGCATATGGTTAACACACTTTGATAATAAATTTACGTTGAAGTTGTATTGTTTGTAAAACATGTACTGATGAGAAATGGTCTCCGTGAAGGTCCGAGAGTGGAAAACGAACCGGTGTTCAGCCCCACTGCTCCGTGCCGGACAAGAACCCCTATCGGAGTCTGTCTCATCTGTCTGAGCTTGACACGTCTCATTCTAAAGTTTCCTCCTTCTGTCCCTGTCCCAGTGTCTTTTATCTTCCTTCTCAACCCCGTTCCTTGCCTTCTCCCCATGACCTTTGACACCTTTACTGATCAAGCACTGATCAGCCTCTGTTTTAAATAAACCCGATGACTTGGCCTCTGAGCCGTCCGTGGCAATGAATTCCACAGCTCCCTCATCTCTCCAAATGCATGCTGTCTGGGATTAGACATTGTGACGCAGAAGGATAAAAATGGCAGCTATCTACTCTGTCTATACCTCTCGTAATCTAATCAAACTCTTTCAGGTCACCCTGATCCTCCTTCACTCCAGAGAAAACAGCCCAAGTTTGTCCGAACTCTAAGTCAATAAATGGTGGGGTGTTGATTAATAAGGGTGTCGAAGCTGACGTGTAGAAAGCAGCAGTCTGGAGTTTAGAGGGAAATTCGAATGGTGAAGAAGACTCAATGGACGGAATGAGTATTTCAGTTCCTACGACGAGCGGTGTAGTGGTGAGATGGCGAAGCGATGCGGAGGAAGCTGCAGGTGCAGGTAAGTGTGAGTGTCCAGGTAGGAGATGGTGTTAAGCAGCTTTTCACTACGTCTTCCAAACAACAACAATTAACTCAGAGTGGATCAATCGTGTGTTGTTATTTTCACTTGCAGAAGGGACGATTAGCAGTGCAAAACAACTGGTAATAGCTTTGACCAAAAAATACACAGACAGTACGGTCATTCCTTCATAAACAAGTTCAAGGACAGGGTGCACTCTGTTGTTTGTGGAATTAGTGTGTTTGGCATTAAACATCTGCAAAATGTTGCACGAAGTTTATTAGCAAAGCAATCTGATACAATACAGGTTCCAGCTCGTTACAGACAAAAATACCATTTTGGTACTGAAGTACTTTTCCACAGAGGTGGAGTAGCATTCCTACACCCCTTGCCCCCTGTGAAAACTATTCCAACCCAGACACCACTCCCCATTTCTGTTAACACCTCTGATCCTTGCAGCCCCCACCATCTGTGAAAACCCTTCTGACCCTACACCCATCACCATTCTGTAAACCCGCCTGACGCCTCCGCCACTTGCCATCTCTGTAAAACCCTCCACCATCCACCCTGGTGCATTCAGGTGACAGCTGACCCGAGAAAGACACCGACTGTGGCAGGTGGCAGAGCTCACTAAACACATTCACACTGGCTGATTTAGTAAACTTATCGATTTGCATGGTGATCTTCACTAAACCTCTTCCTACCTTCCCATCTTTACTTTCCGCCTCCACTTTCTGCTTTCCACGAGGATTCCATTCGTCTCTTCCCACTAATCCCCCTCCTGGAACATATCCTTGCAAGCGAGGGAAGTTCAACACGCTCCCATTTTCTTTCCCTCTCAGCTCTATTCGTCCTTCCAGGTGAGGCAACACTTCACCTGTGAGTCTGTCAGGTTGATCTACTCTACCTGATGCTGCTGGTTCAGCCTCCGCTACGTCAGTGAGGCCCAATGTAGATCGGGAGTCCACTTAGTCAAGTACCTTTGCTCTGTCCACAACAAGCGGAATTTCCCGGTCACAAACAGGTGAAAATCTGCAGATGCTGGAAATCCAAGCAACACAGGAGAATTTTTTTCAACGATTTCATGTTTCCTGGCCACGATCATCTTACTGTCACTGTGGACACCCCGTTCATGTACACCTCCCCCTCCCACCAGGAAAGCCACAGAGCTCTCCGTTTCCTTCTGGACACCAGACCCAACGAGTTCCCCTCCACCACCACTCTCCTGCTCTTTGTTTCACTTGTCTTCTTTGTTTGAGCTGAGCTCTACTGTCACTTCTTTCTGTCACCTTGCAGTGAACTGGTGCTGGTCACGTGTGTGAATGATTTGGAGGGGAATGCAGATCGAACAATTAGTGAGATTGTGGATGTCACCAGAACTGGTGGGTGGGGGAAGTGAGGGTTGTCTGAGGTTACAGTGGGATGGAGACCAGCTGGGGAAGTGAGGGTTGTCTGAGGTTACAGTGGGATGGAGACCAGCTGGGGAAGTGAGGGTTGTCAGAGGTTACAGTGGGGTGGAGACCAGCTGGGGAAGTGAGGGTTGTCAGAGGTTACAGTGGGGTGGAGACCAGCTGGGGAAGTGGGCATAGGAGAGCAGCGGAACATTACTGTTACTCAAAAACAGGTTTTCAGGAGGTCAAAAAGACCATCATTCAGATGGAGAGACAGCTTCCCTTGGGGCTCTGGATTCAACAGACAAGACTGGTGCACTATGGTTCAGCTCATCAAGTTGGAGGGAACCAGGAATATAAGGTGTTGCTCCTCCCTCCTGAGCATCAGCTCATCAATTAGGGGAACAATTCGTGGAGCAGCTTCGCACCATCCGTCCCAAGCAGAACCTCCCAGTGCCAAACATTTCAATACTGATTCCCATCCCTGTTCTGACATGTCGATCGATGGCCTCCTCTTGTGCCGGGATGAAATCCCCCATCAGGGTGGAGGTGCAACATCTTATATTCGGTCTGAGTACTCCAACCTGATGCGTGAATATTGATCTCGCCTTCTGTTAGACGAAAACCCACCCCCACCCCCGTCTTCCTCTATTCCACACTCTTACTTCTCACCTGCCTATTACATCCATCGGGTCCCCTCCTCCTTCTCTCTCCCCTCTGGTGCACTCTCCTCACCTACCAGATTATTTCTTCTCCAACCCTTGACCTTTCCCACCCACCTGCCACCTTCCAGCTAGCCTCTTTCCCCTCCCCATTTTTTATTCTGGCTTCTTCTGGGTACATCCAGCACCCAGGGCATATCCTTTTCTTACTGTTACTATCAGGTAGGAGGTACAGGAGCCTGAAGACACACACTAGGCAATTCAGGAACAGCTTCTTCCCCTCTGCCATTCGATTCTTGAATGGACATTGTACCCTTGGACACTACCTCACTTCTTTAATATAATGTATTTCTGTTTTTGCACGTTTTTAAAATCTATTCAATATAAGCATATTGTAATTGGTTTATTTATTTATTACTATTATTTTTATTTCATTTATTATTATTACTTTAACAAAAAGAATTTTACTCCTCATGTATGAGAAGGATGTAAGAAATAAAGTGAATTCATTCATCCGGATCGCGGGGCCAAGAGAGAGGGAAAGGACCCGGACTGTCCCGGGATGCGGATCCGTGGTGTGTCGGCATCTCACAGTAATTGTCCCTCAGTCGCGGGAAATCTCCGCCCGTAGCGCCGCTCCGACATGCTGCCGGGTCAATGAGCCTTTCGTTTACCGAGCGCAGGCGTGATTTTCGGGAAGGTTTCGACCCTTACGCTTGCCCATGTGATCTCCTGGTCACGGCGAATCCTGGAGCGAACACGGGAGAGTCTGTGAATGTTGGAAATCCAAAGCCACTCACTCAAAACGCTGAAGGAACTCAGCAGCTCAGGCAGCATCTGTGCAAAAGAATAAACTGTCGGCGGTTCGGGACGAGTCCCTTCTTCAGCACTGAGAAGGACGGGGGAAATGCCAGAATCAAAAGGTGTGCAGTATAATCAGAGGGGAAAGGGATTAGCTAGAATGTGATAGTTGAAGCCAGGCGGGTGGGAAAGGTCAAGGGCTGGAGAAGAAAAATCTGATAGCAGCGGAGAGTGACCGTAGAACATAGTAATCCACAGCACATTACAGGCGCTTCTGCCCACAATGTTGTGTCGACCATGGATCCTAATTCAGAATTTCCCTACCGTATAGCCCTCTATTTTTAAGCTTCGTGTACGGTACCTATATAAGAGTCTCTTAACAGACCCTGTTGTATCCGCCTCTACCACCTTCACTGGAAATGCGTCCCATGTTCCCTTCTGTGTGTAAAACGTACCTCTGACATCTCCCCTTGTACCTACTTCCAAGCACCTTAAAACGATGCCCCCTCGTGTTAGCCATTTCAACACTGGGAAAAAAACCTCTGGCTATCCACACTATCAAACCCCTCACCATCTTATACACCTCTGTCAGGTCACCTCTCGTCCTCCGTCGCTCCAAGAAGGAAAGGCCAAGTTCACTCAATCTATTCTCATAAGGCATGCTCTCCAATGCAGGCAAGATCTTTGTAACGCTGCTCTGCACTCTCTCTATAGTATCCACATCCTTCCTGTAGTGAGGTGTCCAGAAATGAACAGAGTGCTCCAAGTGGTGTGGAACTAAGGGTTTATATCCCTGTAACATTGCCTCATGGCTCTTGAATTCAGTCCCGCAGTTGATGAAGTCCAACACACCATACGCCTTTCTAACAACACGGTCAACCTGCGGAGCAGCTTTGAGCTCCTATTGGACACAGATCCTCGACACTGCCAAGAGTTTCTCCATTAATATTTGGTTGGTCAAATTTGAAGACAGAATTTGCTAACTTGCAGTCCTCTGGTACTTCTCCCGTCCTGGTTGATAATGCAAAGATCATCGCCAGAGGCTCTGCAATTTTCTCCCTCTCTTCCCACAGTAGCCTGGGGTAGATCTCACCTGGCCCCAGCGACTTGTCTAACTTAATATCTTTCCAGTGCTCCAGCACGTCCTCCTTCTCAATGTCTATATGCTCAAGCATTTCAATCCGCTGTAAGTCATCCCCACAATTGTGAAGGTCCCCTTCCCTGGTGAATACTGAAGCAAACTATTCATTAAGTACCAACGCTACCTGATCTAACTCAGGTATTGCACTCTATTGGTCCTACGATCACATTGCTCATCCTCTTGCTCTTCACATACTTGGAGAATGCCTTGGTGTTTTCTTTAATCCTGCTCACCAAGGGCTTCTCATGGCCCCTTCTGACTCTCCTAATTCACACTTACACTCCTTCCATGAAACCTTGTAATTCTCTAGAAATCCATCTGTACTCAGTTTATTGGAGCTTCCATAAGCTTTTCTGTTCTTCTTAACTAGATTTTCTACATCCTTTGTACACTATGGTTTTTCTACCCCACCGTGTGCTCCCTGCCTCAATGAAACATACCTGTGCAGAACGCCATGCCAGTGTTCCCTGAACATTTGCGACATTTCTGCCGTGCATTTCCCTGAAAACACCTGCCCACAATGATTTGCAGGTAGTGATCCTGTGAAATTCATTGTCATGGCCGGCTCGGAGGCCAAGCCATCGGTTTGTCACGTAACCCGTGACCGGGTTACCGAACCAGCAGAAATGAAACACACTTTGGAGTCTGGTATTACTGTAGCTAATAGTGTTTATTAGTAAACTAAGCAATACAGTCCTATAAAAATGCAAATATGTGAAACAGGTTAGCAACGATATGTACAGAAGAGTGGAAATAGGAATCAAAACCAAGCTCTTTCAAAGTCTAGGGGTAAATGGATAGTCTTACGATGGTGAAGAGTTCAGTTCAGTTTAGGTGGAGGGAGGGATGGAGGGAGAGAGAGAGAGAGGGAGGGAGAGAGAGAGAGAGGGAGAGACGTTACCATCGAACTGTCCGTTGGCTTCCTGCCTGTTGTGCTCATCGACTATGACCATGTACGACCGTTCTTCAGTGGTGGGCCTGTCACCCAGGCAAAAGTGGACACACAAACAAGCCCCCACCGGTCGCACCTTTCACACACTGTGAGCTCCTGATCGATCCTCCAAACCCCCACCTTCACATGGCTGCACAACGCTCTTTCAGTGTCCCGTGGTGTGTCTCGCCCTGTGTCTCAGCAGAGCTGCTTTTTATCATCACTTGCTGGACACCGGCTGTCCATCAAACCGGCTCCGCCTTGCTGACTGTGCAAGAATCTTACAAGCAGGCAAAAGTGTCCTTGGAGCAAAGGTAAACAATCAGCCAAGGAGCCATAATATTAAATCATGTCTCTCTACCTCTCATCTGTGCCGGGCGCCTCCACCCCCCCCCCCCCTCTTTTCGCTCTCTCTCTCTCATTAGCAGCATAGTTCACAGGGGGGTCAACTCTCGACCCTATTTCAGCTTGGTTTGCTCTTCACAGGTTTTATTTAAAACATAAGTTAATCAGTGCTTGATTATTAAGGATATCAAAGGTTATGGGGAGAAGACAGGAGAAAGGGAAATAAAAGACACTGGGACAGGTACAGAAAGAGGAAACATTAGAGGGAGATATCTCAAGCACAGACAGATGGGACAGACTCCGATAGGGGTTCTTGTCCGGCACGGAGCAGTGGAGCTGAACACCGATTCATTTTCCACTCTCGGACCTTCACTGAGACCATTTCTCATCAGTTCATGTTTTACAAACAATACATTTCAATAATCAAGTTCAACGTAAATCTATTATCAAAGTGTGTTAACCAGATGTTGTTGAACCATTCATTTTCTGGTTGACAAGGCAACTCAATGCTCACCCCCAGCCTGGGGTAGGGAATGGGACCAATTCCAGAGGAGGAGGGGTGGGTGAGTCTGGGTCTTTGAGAAGGAGCCCTAACCTCATCCTCCTCATTCCCCTTCTCACTCTTCTCCCACTCAACCCGCTCTTCCTTACGCTCCATACCCACACTGCATATGTTTGTGAGAGAGAGAGACCTGCCTGCTCCACCCTCCATCAATGATGCCACCCTCTCCCCCAACGCAACACCGCAATCCTCGCTGGCTCAAATAATCTGAAAATCTTATACCTTCCCTCCTGCACCGATTCCTGAGCCTTCCTGTTTCTGGCACGTGGCACAGTGGCAATCCCAAGATTACAACCCTTGAACTTAGCACCACACTCCCTGAACCCCTTTTGTTGAACCTCAATACTCCACCTGTCCATATCATTGGTACCCTCGTGAACCACGACGTTCACTATTCCCTTTCCTTAAGAATGCTGAACACTCGACCAGAGATGTCCCGGACCCACGGCACACAGGACCATCCTGAAATCTCGTTCTCCCCCACAGAATCCAGTCCGTTTCCTTAATGGATGCATCACCTATCACACAGCTCGACTCTTCTCCCCTCTTCCCTTCTGAGTCACAGAGACAGAGACCCAGTGGCTGTGACTTTCCCTGGCTGGATCACCCCCACACCCCGCAACAGTATCCAGAACGATACCCCAGTTGTTGAGGGGATGACCACATGGGTACTCTGTATGGCTGTTTCACCTCTTTCCTTTCCCTGGCTGGATCACCGCCACACCCCGCAACAGTATCCAGAACGATACCCCAGTTGTTGAGGGGATGACCACAGGGGTACTCTGTATGGCTGTTTCACCCCTTTCCTTTCCCTGGCTGTCACCCAGTTGCCTGTGTCCTGCACTTTGGGTGTAACCACCTCTCTAAACATCCCATCTATCACCCCTGAAGCCTCTAGAATGATCTGGTGCTCATCTGGTTCCAGCCTCTTAATGCAGGTTGTTAGAAGCTGCAGCCGGATCCACTTCTCGAAGGTGTACTGATCGGGGGCACTGGAGGTGTCCCTGGTTTCCCGCATCCCACAAGAGGAGCTTTCCACTACCCCGTCTGTAATCTCTACTGTTCTCACTGAGCAACTGAAAAGAAGGGGGCAAAAAATCTCTACCTTCAGCTTAATTACACCTTCTCTGACTGAAGGCTCCCATCACTGACAGCTAAAGCCTCAGAATCTCCACTCGTACTCCATTCACTCTGACACTGACCGCTCCACTCGGACTCCATTCACTCTGACACTGACCGCTCCACTCGGACTCCATTCACTCTGACACTGACCGCTCCACTCGGACTCCATTCACTCTGACATTGACCGCTCCACTCGGACTCCATTCACTCTGACACTGACCGCTCCACTCGGACTCCATTCACTCTGACACTGACCGCTCCACTCGCTCCTGCACAACTTTCAGTTCTTGCTGAGCAAACCCAAATGCTGACTGGCCGCTGCTCAAAGGTCCAACGAAAAAAAACTGCTGCAAGGCTCTGCCTTTAATCTTCGACTGAACACCATATGCCATAGAAACATAGAAAACCTACAGCACAATACAGGCTGTGCCGAACATGCCCTTACCTCAGAAATTACCTAGGATTACCCATAGCCCTCTATTTGTCTTCGAGCCTTCTATTTCTCTAGCGTCAGCAAAGTTTCCTCAAGGGGAAATCTTGTCTGACAAATCTGTGGGCATTCTTGGAAGAAGCAACAAGCAGGATCGACAAAGGAGAATTTGTTTCCTCAAGTGAAACTCCTGCTGGAAAAGCAACCCGAATGAAGAAATAGATGTTGTATACTTGGATTTTCAGAAGGCCTTTGACAAGGTGCAACACACTAGGCTGCTGAATAAACCCACGGTATTACAGTGGAGACTCTAGCATGGATTAAACAATGGCTGTGCCATAAGGTGGGCGTTGGGAACGGACCCAAATGCAAGACACAGACACTGAAGTACTAGGGAGAGGACTAGGTGTATCAGGAAAGAAGTGGGGAAGAAACGACACTGGACATGACACAGGCCCTGGACAAGACTAGGTGACAGGGCATGGGCTAGGACTAGAGTAGGAATGTGAGACCTGGACGAGGAACTAAGAACTGGGAACTAGGAACCTGTACAAGGATTCCGAGCCAGAGACTGGACGGGGACCCGGAACCTGGGTCTTGACTCGGGCTCGGACTCCGGAGCCAGACGAGGACTGAACGTGGCAAGTTAACAGGACTGGGAACCTCCTCGGAGCCTTGAACATGGACTGGAAACCTCCTCAGAGACTTTGACCCGGACTGGACTTGACACGGAACGACAAACAACGACAGTCCACTCGAGTAGCGGCAAACAGTCTTCCTACTGAGCCTTGGACTCGAGCACAGGAACACAGAACACAGAGCCAGGACCCCTCCTTGGGGACAGGACGTAGGGCCGGGGCTTTACACAGAGCCAGGACCCCTCCTTGGGGACAGGACGTAGGGCCGGAGCTTTACATAGAGTCAGGACCCCTCCTTGGGGACCAGACGTAGAGACGGGGCTTTACATAGAGTCAGGACCCCTCCTTGGAGACAGGACGTAGGGCCGGGGCTTTACATAGAGTCAGGACCACTCCTTGGAGACAGGACGTAGGGCCGGGGCTTTACGCAGAGTCAGGACCCCTCCTTGGGGACAGGATATAGGGCCGGGGCTTTACACAGAGTCAGGACCCCTCAGGACTACTAACTGGGATGTACTGCAAGGGGGGCTCTGTGGGGGCGTTGAGGAGGTCACTGAATGCACAACGGACTATATTAATTTTTGTGTGGATGCTGTTGTTCCTGTGAGAACTGTTCGCTGCTATCCCAAAAATAAGCCCTGGATCACTAGTCACATCAAAGGCCTCCTAAACCAGAAGAAGAGGGCCTTTAAAGATGGTGATCGGTTGGAGCTTAAAAGAGTTCAGAAGGAACTCAGAGTACAGATAAGGGGGGCAAAGGAGCAGTATAGGAGGAAGCTAGAACAAAAGCTGCAGAAAAAAAGCATGAAGGAGGTGTGGGATGGGATGAAGATCATCACCGGATGCGGTGCAAAGCGAGGGGAAAACATAAGTGGAGATGTGGAGAAAGCTTCTTCAATAGGTTCGACAGCACAATCTCATCCTCACCGCAGAACTCCACACCAGGCTTACTTCCCTCACAGGAGACCTTGCCCACGCCCAGGATTACGGCTGCACAGGTGGAAGGTCAACTGAGGAAGATCCGTACCAGCAAGGCGGCTGGACCGGATGGAGTTTCCCCACGATTACTGAGGGCCTGTGCGACTGAGCTGGGAGAACCACTACAGCGCATCTTCAACATGAGCCTAGATCAGAGAAGAGTACCCAGACAGTGGAAAACATCCTGTATTGTCCCGGTACCGAAGAAACCACAACCAAAGAAGTTGAATGACTTCAGACCTGTTGCCTTGACGTCGCACGTGATGAAGACCATGGAGCGGCTGATAATACAGAATCTGAGGCCACAAACCAGGCACGCCCGGGATCCGCTTCAGTTTGCGTATAAGGAGAAGGTGGGAGTGGAGGATGCTATCACGTATTTGCTGCACAAATCACTCTCTCACCTAGATGGGGTCAATTGTGCTGTGAGGATCACATTCCTTGACTTCTCTAGTGCCTTTAACACCATCTAGCCCAAGATCTTAAAGCACAAACTAACGGAGATGGGAGTCTCAATATCACCAAGACCAAGGAGATGGTGGTGGACTTTAGGAGATCTAGGCCTCATATGGAGCCAGTGATCATTAATGGAGAATGTGTTGAGCAGGTTAAGACCTACAAGTATCTGGGAGTACAGTTAGACGAAAAGCTAGACTGGACTGCCAACACAGATGCCTTGTGCAGGAAGGCACAGAGTCGACTGTACTTCCTTAGAAGGTTGGCGTCATTCAATGTCTGCAGTGAGATGCTGAAGATGTTCTATAGGTCAGTTGTTGAAAGCGCCCTCTTCTTTGTGGTGGTGTGTTGGGGAGGAAGCATTAGGAAGAAGGACGCCTCACGTCTTAATAAGCTGGTAAGGAAGGCGGGCTCTGTCGTGGGCAAAGTACTGGAGAGTTTAACATCGGTAGCTGAGCGAAGGGCGCTGAGTAGGCTACGGTCAATTATGGAAAACCCTGAACATCCTCTACATAGCACCATCCAGAGACAGAGAAGCAGTTTCAGCGACAGGTTACTATCGATGCAATGCTCCTCAGACAGGATGAAGAGGTCAATACTCCCCAATGCCATTAGGCTTTACAATTCAACTGCCAGGACTTAAGAACTTTTTTTTTAAAGCTATTATTAATGCTTTTGAGTTAGTGATTTAGATGCATATCATATTATTACTGAGTTAAGTACTGTATGTAATTAGTTTTTGCTATAACAAGTGTATGGGACATTGGAAAAAATGTTGAATTTCCCCATGGGGATGAATAAAGTATCTATCTATCTAGCTAGACTCTCACATGGTGGATTGGATAGTGGACTACTTGACAGATAGACCTCAGTATGTGCGGTTGGGAGACTGTACGTCTGACACGGTGGTCAGCAGCACAGGAGCGCCGCAGGGAACCGTACTCTCTCCGGTCCTGTTCACCCTGTACACATTAGACTTCCAATATAACACGGAGTCCTGCCATGTGCAGAAGTTCGCTGATGACACGGCCATAGTGGGGTGTGTCAGGAATGGACAGGAGGAGGAGTATAGGAAACTGATACAGGACTTTGTGATATGGTGCAACTCAAACTACCTGCGTCTCAATATCACCAAGACCAAGGAGATGGTGGTGGACTTTAGGAGATCTAGGCCTCATATGGAGCCAGTGATCATTAATGGAGAATGTGTGGAGCAGGTTAAGACCTACAAGTATCTGGGAGTACAGTTAGACGAGAAGCTAGACTGGACTGCCAACACAGATGCCTTGTGCAGGAAGGCACAGAGTCGACTGTACTTCCTTAGAAGGTTGGCATCATTCAATGTCTGCAGTGAGATGCTGAAGATGTTCTATAGGTCAGTTGTTGAGAGAGCCCTCTTCTTTGTGGTGGCGTGTTGGGGAGGAAGCATTAAGAAGAGGGACGCCTCACGTCTTAATAAGCTGGTAAGGAAGGCGGGCTCTGTCGTGGGCAAAGTACTGGAGAGTTTAACATCGGTAGCTGAGCGAAGGGCGCTGAGTAGGCTACGGTCAATTATGGAAAACCCTGAACATCCTCTACATAGCACCATCCAGAGACAGAGAAGCAGTTTCAGCGACAGGTTACTATCGATGCAATGCTCCTCAGACAGGATGAAGAGGTCAATACTCCCCAATGCCATTAGGCTTTACAATTCAACTGCCAGGACTTAAGAACTTTTTTTTAAAAGCTATTATTAATGCTTTCTGAGTTAGTGATTTAGATGCATATCATATTATTACTGTGTTAAGTATTGTATGTAATTAGTCTTTGCTACAACAAGTGTATGGGACATTGGAAAAAAGGTTGAATTTCCCCATGGGGATGAATAAAGTATCTATCTATCTATCTATCTATCTTGGAAACAGGACGTAGGGCCGGGGCTTTACATAGAGTCATGACCCCTCCTTGGGGACAGGACGTAGGGCCGGGGCTTTACATAGAGTCAGGACCCCTCCTTGGAGACAGGACATAGGGCCTGGGCTTTATACAGAGTCAGGACCCCTCCTTGGGGACAGGACGTAGGGCTGGGGCTTTACATAGAGTCAGGACCCCTCCTTGGGGACAGGACGTAGGGCCGGGACTCATACACGGACACTAAACACGGGGACACAAAGAGACAGTTCCAAGCTCCTAGATAGATGGTTTCTTCTGTTGGAGGGGCAAGGCTCCAGTCTCACTCCAGCGGTTAAACTTGACAGTGATAACAGGGGAGGACGCAGGCGAGGTTGCAGGCAAGGCTTCAGGCGTGGGTTGCTGATAGAAGGGGAAGGGAAGGGAACAGTCCAGCCTCAGGCCTGTCTTACCCAACGGAGGCAAGGAGAGCATACTGTCAAGACGAACCCCAGAGAGGAGAGAACAGGATACTGACAAGATGAACCAGCAACCACACTTGAACCCAGGGCCACTTATATTCCAGCCCCAATTTGAGAATCAGGTGCCTGTGATTGAGCCCAACTGAAACAATGGACAGCCAGAAGACCCGGAGTCCAGAGTCCATGGACCGGACCGTGAACCGGAACGCAGACGTCACGGACCGGACCATGACAAGCTGAATGGTAGGAGGCAAAGACTGGGAATAAAGGGAGCCATCTCTGGTAGGCTGCCAGTTACTAGTGGTGTTCCTCAGGGCTCTCTGATTTGTGTTATATTCCAATAGTTTGGAAGACAGAATTGCTGGCTTTGTTACAAGGTTTGCAGACGATATGAAGACATGAGGAGGGGCAGGTAGTTTTCGGTAGAGAGGGTACAGAAGGACTGAGATAGATTTAGAGAATGGGGAAAAAAACAGCAGATGGAATACAGTCCTGGGAAGTGTATGTTCATGCATTTTGGTAGAAGAAATGAAGGTGTTAACTTCTTCGAAATGGGCAGAAAATACCAAACAACTGAGGTGCAAAGGGACACGGGGAGTCCATGTTCAGGATTCCCTAACAGCTACAAGTATCTGGGAGTACAGTTAGATGAGAAGCTAGACTGGACTGCCAACACAGATGCCTTGTGCAGGAAGGCACAGAGTCGACTGTACTTCCTTAGAAGGTTGGCGTCATTCAATGTCTGCAGTGAGATGCTGAAGATGTTCTATAGGTCAGTTGTTGAGAGCGCCCTCTTCTTTGTGGTGGCGTGTTGGGGAGGAAGCATTAAGAAGAAGGACGCTTCACGTCTTAATAAGCTGGTAAGGAGGGCGGGCTCTGTCGTGGGCAAAGTACTGGAGAGTTTAACATCGGTAGCTGAGCGAAGGGTGCTGAGTAGGCTACGGTCAATTATGGAAAACCCTGAACATCCTCTACATAGCACCATCCAGAGACAGAGAAGCAGTTTCAGTGACAGGTTACTGTCGATGCAATGCTCCTCAGACAGGATGAAGAGGTCAATACTCCCCAATGCCATTAGGCTTTACAATTCAACTGCCAGGACTTAAGAACTTTTTTTAAAGCTATTATTAATGCTTTTTTGAGTTAGTGATTTAGATGCATAGCATATTATTACTGAGTTAAGTATTGTATGTAATGGGTTTTTGCTACAACAAGTGTATGGGACATTGGAAAAAATGTTGAATTTCCCCATGGGGATGAATAAAGTATCTATCTATCTATTTGCAGGTTGAGTCTGTGGTGTGGAAGGCAAATACAACGTTAGCATTCATTTCCAGAGATCGACAATATATAAGCAAGGATGTAATTTGGGAAGTCGGTAGTCACTGGTGAGGCCTCACTTGGAGTACAGGTTTGGGCCCCTTATCTTGGAAAGGATGTGCTGAAGCTGGAGAAGGTTCAAAGTATGTTCACAAAAACAGATTCCAGGATTGAATGGATTGTCATATGAAGAGTGTTTAATGGGCCTGAGCCTGTATCAGCAGAGGAATTAGGACTGATCTCATTGAAACTTATCAAACTGTGGAAGGGCTTGATAGAGTGGATGTGGAAAGGATGTTTCCTGTGGTGGAAGAGTCTACGACCAGGGAACAGAGCATCAGAATAGAGGGGTGTCCTTTCAGAACGGAGATGACAGAGAACGGACAGAGAATGGTGAATCTGCGGAATTCCGTGCCACAGGCAGCTGTGTGTGGAGGCCAATTCTTTATGTACATTTAGGGCAGAGGTGGATAGAATCTTGATTGATCCGGGCATGAAGGGATACGGGGACAAGACAGGTGATTGGAGCAGAGGGGAAATTTGGATCAGCCACGATAAAATGATAGAACAGACTCGATGGGGTAAACAGCCTCATTCTGGTCTTATATCTTATAGTCTGACGGTCTGTCCCCAGTGTGAACTCGCTGATGCAGCTTCAAGTCAGATGACTAAGTGAATCCCTTCCCACAATCTGAGAAAGTGAATGGTTTCTCCCCAGTATGAACTAACTGGTGTCTCTGTAGCTTGGATGACCGAGTGAATCCCTTCCCACATTCAGGGCAGGTGAATGGCCTCTCCCCAGTGTGGATTCGCTGATGTGACAAAAGGGTGGATGAGTGAGCGAATGCCTTCCCACAATCTGAGCAGGTGAACGGCCTTTCCCCAGTGTGGATTCGCTGGTGTGACAAAAGGTTCGATGACTGAGTGAATCCCTTCCCACATTCAGAGCAGGTGAATGGCCTCTCCCCAGTGTGAACCAGCTGGTGTCTCTGTAGGGTGGATGAGTGAGTGAATCCCTTCACACACACAGAGCAGGTGAACGGCCTCTCCCCAATGTGAACTCGCAGATGTATTTTCAAGTCCGATGACCCAGCAAACTCCTTCCCACAGTCTGAGCAGGTGAACGGCCTCTCCCCAGTGTGAACTCGCTGATGAACTTTCAAGCCAGATGATCGAGCGAACACCTTTCCACAGTCTGAGCAGATGAACGGTTTCTCCCCAGTGTGAACTAACTGGTGCCTCAGTAGACGAAATGACAGAGTGAATCTTTTCCCACAGTCTGAGCAAATGAACGGTTTCTGCCCAGTGTGAAAGCATTGATGTGTGTTCAGTTCAGATGACCGAATGAATCGCTTCCCACAGTCCGAGCAGGTGAACGGCCTCTCCCCAGTGTGAACTCGCTGATGTATTTTCATGTCAGATGACAGAGTGAATCTCTTCCCACATTCAGAGCAGCTGAACGGTTTCTCCCCAGTGTGAAATCGTTGATGTACGCTCAGCTGAGCTGCACGAGCGAACTCCTTCCCACAGTCTGAGCAAGTGAATGGTTTCTCCCCAGTGTGAATTCGCTGATGTTCCTTCAGTTGAGATGACCGTGTGAATCCTTTCTCACATACGGAGCAGGCAAACGGTTTCTCCCCGGTGTGAACCAGCCAGTGTGTCTGTAGTTTGGATGACTGAGTGAATCCCTTCCCACATTCAGTGCAGGTGAATGGCCTCTCCCCAGTGTGAACCAGCAAGTGTCTCTGTAGTTTGGATGAGTGCGTGAATCCTTTCCCACATTCAGAGCAGGTGAACGGACTCACCCCAGTATGAACTTGCTGATGTACCTTCAGGTCAGATGACCGGGTGAATCCCTTCCCACATTCTGAGCAGCTGAACGGTTTCTCCCCAGTGTGAGTTTGCTGATGTTCCTGTAGTTGAGATGACCGAGTGAATGCCTTCCCACATTCTGAGCAGATGAACGGTTTCTCCCCAGTGTGAACCAGCTGGTGTCTCAGTAGGTGAGATGACCGAGTGAATCGCTTCCCACAGTCTGAGCAGGTGAACGGCCTCTCCCCAGTGTGAACTCGCCCGTGTACCTTCAGTTGAGATGACGAAGTGAACTCCTTCCCACAGTCTGAGCAGGTGAACGGCATCTTCTCAGTGTGAACTGGTGACGTTCGTTCAGTTGAGATGACTAAATGAATCCGTTTCGCCATTCAGAGGTGGGGAACAGCCATGGCACCGTGTGAACTTGCTGTAGTGTGGTTGATTGTGTCACTGCCTTCCCACACTCTGAGAAACGTCTCCTCACTGGTGAATTTTTGGATATATCTTCAGCATCGATGACAGAATGAATTGCTTCCCGCAGTCAGAACAGGCGGAGCATCTCACTGTGGTGTGAACTTGCTGATGTATCTTCAGGCTGGATGACTGAGTAGATCCCCTCCCTCACACAGAGCAGGTGAATGGCCTCTCCCCACAGTGAACTCACTGGCCTGTCTGTGGGTAGGCTGTGAGTGAATCCCTTCCCACACTGAGAGAAGAAGAATGATATCTCTCCACGGTGAACTCACTGGCCTGTCTGTGGGTAGGCTGTGAGAGAATCCCTTCCCACACTGAGAGAAGGAGAATGATATCTCTCCACGGTGAACTCACTGGCCTGTCTGTGGGTAGGCTGTGAGAGAATCCCTTCCCACACTGAGAGAAGGAGAATGATATCTCTCCACGGTGAACTCACTGGCCTGTCTGTGGGTAGGCTGTGAGAGAATCCCTTCCCACACTGAGAGAAGGAGAATGATATCTCATTGCGATCAATCATCTGGCAATTCAGACAGTCAGACGTTTGAATCCCTTGTACACTCAATGCAGTTGAAGAACTGATCTCCAGTGAACAAATGCTGGTGTGTTCTCAGCACCCGGTTCCTGTGGATAACACTGAGTTACAATAGAAAACTTCATTTCAGACACAGATACAATTCCAACTGGAATGAGATACATCTTTATCTCCTAGGATCAACAACAATGCAAAATACATCAATGGGTGAAGGAGAATATTTCAGGTGGGATTTTAGTCTGTCGTGAAAACACAGCCGGTCCAGCCTGCTCCGACATTTAATTAGATCATGGCAGATCTGGCCATGGACTCATCTCCATCGACCTGCCGTTTCGCCAGAACCCTTAATTCCCCTACGATGCAAAAATCTATAAAACGTTGTCTCAAATACATTTACTGAGGTCGCCTCCACTGCTTCATTAGGCAGAGAAATCCACAGACTCACCACTCTCTGGGAAAAACAGTTCCTCCTCATCTCCATCCCACATCCCCCAATCTTGAGGCAATGTCCTCTCGTACCAGCCTCACCTACCAGTGGAAGCAACTTCCCTACCTCTGGCTTATCTACCCCTTTCATAATTTTACATGTTTCTGTAAGATCTCCTCTCAATGTGAGCGCTGGCATCACAATTTTACCCAGATCAACTCAAGCTGGAGCAACTCAACCTGAGATATATCCCGGGCTACTGTGGGAAGCGAGGTAGGAGATTGCTGAGCCTCTGGCCATGACCTTTGTATTACCACTCAGGAAGGGAGATGTACCAGAGGATTGGAAAGCATTGTTCCCTTGTTCAGGGAATGGAGTAGAGGGAACCCAGAAATTATAGACCAGTGAGTGGAGAGTGCCCCAGTGGCCATCTCCCTCAGTAATCGTTACCTTGCTTTGGATGCGGTTGAGGGGATGACCTGACAGAGGACGACCATGACGATCGGGTCTCTGGCACTGAGCCTGGTTCCGTGGTGCAGAAGGGAAAGAGGAAGATGAGGAATGCGGTAGTCACAGGATTCAATAGTGAGGGGAACGGACAGGAGGTTCTGCAAGCCTGACAGAGATACACGCGTGGTGTGTTGCCTCCCAGGTGCCAGGGTACGGGATCTCTCAGATCGGGTGCAGAGTATTCTGAAGGGAGAGGGTGACCAGCCAGAAGTCTCGGTACACGTTGGTATAAATGACACAGGTAGACAAAGGGAGGAGAGAATTCAGGGAGTTCTGTAGGAAGCTGAAAGGCAGGACCTCTAGGGTAGTAATCTCGGGATTGCTGCCTGTGCCACGTGCTAGTGAGAGCAAGAATAGCATGATCAGGTGTATTAATGTGTGGCTGAGAGACTGGTGTAAGGGGCAGGGCTTCAGATTCCTGGATCACTGGGGCCTCTTCTGGGGGAGGTACGACCTGTACAAAGAGGACGGGTTACACCTGAACCCGAAGGGGTCCAATATCCTAGCCGGCACATTTAATAGAGCTGTTAGGGAGGGTTTAAACTGATTTGGCTTGGGGATGGGAATCGGAGTGATGGGGCTGAGGAAAAGGGAAACAGAAATAAATCGAAGATAGTGTGCAACAGAGATTGTAGAAAGAATGGTCAGGAGATGAGGCTTAATCAAAGCCAGTGGCATGAGGAACAGGGCAATAGAGATGTGGGGCAGTTAAAACAGAAAGCAACAAATCCTGGGCTGAGAGTGTTATTTGAATGTACAGAGCATGAGGATTAAAATGGACAATCTTGAAATTCAGCTGCAGATTGGCAAATTGGACAATCTCTGAAACTTGGATAAAAGGTGGCTGCCGTTGGGAGTCGAACGTCCAAGAATACACGGTGTATCAGAATGATAGGTTACTGGGCAGAGAGGGTGGTGTGGCTCTATGGATAAAAATAATATTAAATCATTGGAAAGAGATGACATAGGATTGTAAGGTGTAACCGTCTAACCATATAACAATTACAGCACCGAAACAGGCCATCTCGGCCCTTCTAATCCGTGCTGACGCTTACACTCACCTAGTCCCACCGACCCGCACTCAGCCCATAAACCTCCATTCCTTTCCTGTCCATGTACCTATCCAATTTTACTTTAAATGACAATACCAAACCTGCCTCTACCACTTCTACTGGAAGCTCATTTCACACAGCTACCACTCTCTGAGTAAAGAAATTCCCTCTCGTGTTACCCTTAAACTTTTGCCCCCTAACTCTCAAATCATCTCCTCTTGTTTGAACCTCCCCTATTCACAATGGAAAAAGCCTATCCACGTCAACTCTATCTATCCCCCTCATTATTTTAAGTACCTCTATCAAGTCCCCCTCAACCTTCTACGCTCCAAAGAATAAAGACCTAACTTGTTCAGCCTTTCCCTGTAACTTAGGTGCTGAAACCCAGGTAATTTCCCCATGGGGATGAATAAAGTATCTATCTATCTACATTCTAGTAAATCTTCTCTGTACTCTCTCTATTTTGTTGATATCTTTCCTATAATTCGGTGACCAGAACTGTACACAATACTCCAAATTCGGCCTTACCAATGCCTTGTACAGTTTTAGCATTACATCCCAACTCCTATACTCAATACTCTGATTGATAAAGGCCGGCATACCAAAAGCTTTCTTCACCACCCTATCCACATGATAGGGTCATGAGTCTCTACGGGTTGAGTTAAGAAATGGCAAGGGTAAAAGGACCCTAATGGCAGTTGTATACAGATCTCCAAACAGCAGTCGGGATGTGGATTACAGGAGATAGAAAAGGCCTGTCAGAAAGGCAATGTCATGATAATCATTGGCGATTTTAACATGAACGTGAATTGGGAGGACCTGGAGAGAAAGAATTTGTAGAATGTCTGAGGGATGGCTTTTTAGAACAGCTGGTTGTTGAGCCCACTCGGGGATCGGCTGTGCTGGACTGGGTGATCCCAATATGATCAAATTCACGTTGAAATTTGAGAGGAGAAAAAATAAAACCAATGTGTCAGTATTTCAGTGGAATAAAGGAAATTGCAATGGATGAGAGGGGAACTGGCTGAAGTTGACTGAAAAGGGACATTTGCAGGAAGGACAGCACAGCAGAAATGGGTGGATTTTCTGCAAATAATGAGGGAAATGCAAGACAGATATATTCCGAATAAGAAGAAATTTTCAAAGGGAAGAAGGACACTACTGTGGCTGACAAGTGAAGTCAGAGCCAAAGTAAAAGCAAAAGAGAGGGCATACGAGGAAGTTCGAGCGAGTGGGAAGATAGAGAATTGGGAAGCTTTTAAAAACTTGCAGAGGAAAACTCAGAAGGAAAAGATGAATTATGAGAGGAAGCTGGTGACTAATATCAAAGAAGATACTGAAAACTTTTTAAAATATATATAAAGGGTAAAAAGAGCCGAGGGTAGATTTAGGACCAATACAAAATATCGCTGGAGTTACTGTAATGAGAGTTGCTGAGAAGTAAGAGGAATTGAATGCGTACCAGACATTCAAGTGTATCAGGGAAGTGAAGTTTGTGCAGTGACAATTATGAGTCAGAAGGTGCTCTGGAAGTTTAATAGTCTTGAGGGTGGATAAATCTCCAGGACCTGATGCAATGCACCCTCGGGTTCTGAAGAAAATAGCTGAAGAGATAGTGGAGGCATTAACAATGATCTTTCAAGAATCAATAAATTCTGGCATTGTACCAGATGACTGGAAAATAGCAAATATTACTCCACTATTTAAGAAGGGTCAGAGGCAACAGAAAGGGAACTATAGACCTGTTAGCATGACATCAATGGCTGGCAGCTGATGGAATCGATTGTTAGGGATGAGATTATGGAGTACCTAGAGCCGCATGACAAGATCGGCCAAAGCCAGCATGGTTTCCTGAAAGGAAAATCCTGCCTGACAAACCTACTGCAATTCTTTGAGGAAATTACAAGCAGGGTAGACAAAGGAGATGCAGTAGACGTGGTGTACTTGGATGTTCAGAAGGCCTTTGACAATGTGCTGCACATGAGGCTGCTTAGCAAGATAAAAGCCCATGGTATGACAGGGAAGTTATTAAAGTGGGTGGAGCATTGGCTGGTCGGCAGAAAACAGAGAGTGGGAATAAAGGATCCTATTCTGGCTGGCTTCCTGTTACCAGTGGAGTTCCACAGGGGTCAGAGTTGGGACCACTGCTTTTCACGATACATGTCAATGATTTTGACTATGATATTAAAGGATTTATGGCTACATTTGCTGATGATAAAAAGACAGGTGGAGGAGCAGGTAGTGTTGAGGAAACAGAGAGCCTGCAAAGAGACTTAGATAGTTTAGGGGATAGCAAAGAAGGGGTAAATGAAATACAATGTTGGAAAGTGTGTGGTCATGCACTTCGGTAGAAGAAATAAATGGGCAGACTATGATTTAGATGGGGAGAGAATTCAAAATGCAGAGATGCAAAGAGACTTGGGAATCCTTGTGCTAGATACACTAAAGGTGAACCTCCAGGTTGAGCCGGTTGTGAATAAGGCAAAATTCTAGAGGTATAGAATATAAGAGCAGTGATGTGATGTTGTGGTTTATAAGGCACTCGGGAGACCACACGGAGTATTGTGTACAGGATTGGGCTCCTCATTTTGGAAAGGATATATTGAGATTCGTGATGGCTCAGAGAAGATTCACGAGAATGATTCCAGGTATGAAATGGTTACTGCGATGAAATCTTAAGTTTTATTCATTATGGACTGTGCCTTTAAGAATCATGCCTGTAAGAGAGAGAGACGTACAGCACAAGTAGAGGGAGGAGAGGGGGTAAAGAGAGGGGGAGAGGGAGAGAGGGAGGGGAGAGAGAGGGAGAGGGGGGAGGGAGAGAGAGGGAGAGAGAGAGAGAGAGAGAGAGAGAGAGAGAGAGAGAGAGAGAACGAGAACGCTACATGACGGACAGCTGCTGTTCAGCACACCGGCATTTAAACAAGCGTCACTGTCTCTTTTGTGGGACACGCAGATGCACAAAGGCTGGTGGTGGAATTGCCACTGAACTTTTAAGTGCCCACAAGGGTGGGGCTGAGGATCGATTAAGAGGAATCGATCCATGACTATTAGGGCATTTGAGGGCAACCCTGTGGAATATACCGGTGTGTCTAACCCTTGCTTGGGTTGGTAGATTATCACTTGAAGATGGCGCTCTTAAGCTGGTCACGTTTGGCTAACTTAGAAGATTTGGAAGACATCGAGGAGGATTGACAACATCTGTTCACTTGGATTATACATCTCTCTCTGTCTCTCTCACTTCAATCCCGTGGACCGAATTGAATTTCCTTACCACACCATCGTAAGACTGTATCATTTACCACCTAAGCTTGAAGAAGTTCGGGGATTTATACATTTACACCTGTATACGCATAACAGCATTAACTCTTGATTTACCTGGTTTGAGTTACTAAATGACGTGGTTACTAATAAAACAGTGTTTTGTTAACAGCAAAACCAGACTCCAGGCGTTCCATTGCTGCTGAGACTTTTGTGTTCGTAACAGTTACCGCATGAGGAACGTCCGGCAGCTCTTGAACTGTATTCCCTGGAGTTCAGGAGAATGAGGGAGTTCTCACAGAAACACTCTGAACATTGAAAGGCCTGAACTGATTAGATATGGAAAAATTATTTCCCATGGTAGGGGAGTCTAGGACAAGAGGGCACGACTTCAGGATTGAAGGACGACCTTTCGGAACTGAGATGCAGAGAAATTACTTTAGTCTGAGGGTTGTAAATCTGTGGAATTTGTTGCCACGAGCGGCTGTGGAGGCCAAGTCATTGGGTGTATTTAAGGCAGAGATAGATAGTTTCTTGATTAGCCAGGGCATCGAAGGGTATTGGGTGAAAGCAGGGGAATGCGGATGACTGGAAGAATTGGATCAGCCCATGATTGAGTGACGGTGCAGTCTCGATGGGCCAAATGGCCTACTTCTGCTCCTGTATGTTATGGAGTCTTGCTTCAGTGGTGGGCAAGTGGTTGGAGAAGATCCTGGGAGGCAGGACTTGAGACAATTGGAGAGACATAATCTGATCAGGGATAGTCAGCATGGCTTTGTTAAGGGCAGGTCATGCCTTACGAACCACATTGAATTCTTTGAAGATGCAACAAAGCACAGTGATGAAGGTAGAGCATTGGATGTCGTGGGCATGGTTTTCAGTAAGACTTTTGATAAGGTTCCTCAAGCAAAGCTCATTGAGAAATTAATGAGGCAAGGATCCAAGGTGACCTTGCTTTGTGGATCCAGAATTGGTTTGCCCACAGAAGACAAAGGGTGGATGTAGATGCTGTATGAAGCACGGTGACCAGTGCTGTTCAGCAGGGATCTTTGCTGGGACCCCTCCTCTTTGTAATTTTTACAAATGACCTTGATGAGGAAGTAGTGTTTAAGATGATGAGAGGCATGATCATGTGGATAGTCAGAGGCTTTTTCCCAGGTCGGAAATGGTTGCCACAAGAGGACACAGGTTTCATGTGCTGGGGCGTAGGTACAGAGGAGATGTCAGGGGTAAGTCTTTTACTCAGAGAGTGGTGAGTGTGTGGAATGGGCTGCTGGCAACGGTGGTGGAGGCAGATATGATAGTGTCTTTTCAGAGACTTTTGGATAGATACATGGAGCTTAGTAAAATAGAGGGCTAAGTGGGCCGAAGGGCCTGTTTCATGATGTAGGTTTCCTAAGTTTCTAGAAGGGTGGGTTTGTAAGTTTGTCGATGACACAAATGTTGGGGTTGTTGTGAATAGTTGGAGGTTACAGTCGGACATCAATAGGATGCAGAACTGGGCTGAGGAGTGACAGATGGAGTTCAACCCAGTGGTTCCTTTCAGTCGGTCACATTTGAAGACAGAATACAACATTAATGTTAGGACTCTTGGCAGAGTGGAGGATCAGTGAGATCTTGGGGTCCGTGTCAATTGTGCACACAAAGCTGTTGGGCAGGTTGACAGTGTTGTTAAGAAGGCCTTCATCAACAATGGGACCGAGTTCAAACGCCTTGAGGTAACTTTACAGATATAAGGCCTTAGTTAGACCTCACTTTTGGTACTGTGTTCAGTTCTAGTCCCCTCAATACAGGAAGGACGTGGATACTATAGACAGAGGGCAGAGGAGATTCACAGATATAAGGCCTTAGTTAGACCTCACTTTTGGTACTGTGTTCAGTTCTGGTCCCCTCAATACAGGAAGGACGTGGATATTATAGACAGAGGGCAGAGGAGATTTACAGATATAAGGCCTTAGTTAGACCTCACTTTTGGTACTGTGTTCAGTTCTGGTCCCTCAATACAGGAAGGACTTGGATACTATAGACAGAGGGCAGAGGAGATTTACAGATATAAGGCCTTAGTTAGACCTCACTTTTGGTACTGTGTTCAGTTCTGGTCCCCTTAATACAGGAAGGACGTGGATACTATAGACAGAGGGCAGAGGAGATTTACAAGGATGTTGTATGGATTGGAGAGCATGCCTCATAAGAATAGGTTGAGTGAACTTCGGAGCGAAGGAAGATGAGAGGTGACCTGATAGAGGTGAATAAGATGATGAGGGGCATTGATCGTGAGGATAGCAAGAGGCTTTTTCCCAAGAGTGAAATGGCTAACATGAGGGGGTATAGTTTTAAGGTGCTTGGAAGTAGGTACAAGGGTGATGTCAGAGGTATGTTTTTCACACAGAGAGGTGGATACAATAGAACCTTTTCAGAGACTTTTAGATAGGTACATGGAGCTTAGAAAATAGAGGGCTATGTGGTAGGGAAATTATAGGCAGTTTTTCAAATAGGTTACACATTCGGTGCAACAATGTGGGCCGAAGGGCCTGTAATTACACTGTGGATTTCTGTCTCTAAATGAACTCCTCATCTTCTAACAAGGCACGGATCAGTTATCCTGGCTGACCATCAAATTCTCTGACTGTATTCCTGTCTGTATGAGGATGTTTCTGCGTTCAATCAACCTATGACTTGGCTCAATTTGTCTCTGTCCTTTGGGATTATTTCAAGTTCTGGCCATGCTCCACAACACTACAAAGAGCAATTGTCACAACATATAGAATCCCGGAGATTTTCTAATTACTCGGATCCCCACCCCAGCTGATTGACAGTGATGAATCCATTAATGTCAATGCCAGCAATCTTGAATGGGAGGGCAGCAGTTATTCTCATTGGAGTGTGGCAGTCTTGTGATGTGAAAGCCACAAGTCATTTGTCCTGGAGGACAAAGGAGTTACTTACCCAGCGGGAACTAAATCTGACGGAAGGATTTTTTTTTTGCCATACAGCACTAATTGACAATTTAATTGATTGGAAGGTAGACTTTTCATCCAAGATTAACTAGGAAGTTCATTTTTGTTCCGAATTACTAATCCTTGCATGTATTCAGCTGGACCTCGGCAGTGTTTGAGAGAGGCATTCGCTCACATTTCCTCCGACTGTACTGGGACAACGCTGGCAGAGTGACGCATGGCTGCCTCTTTACCCGAAAGGCCGCACGAACGAGAAACCTATCTGTCAGGCACCGAACGATCTAGCGATGCGCATGCGCCGCAGAAATGGCGGCGGCTCCAGCGCTCGTCAGCTGAAAGCTCCCCGGGGCCCGGGTACGGATCGTGGGGCTGAGGAAGAGGGAACGGACCGGGGCTGTCCTGGGGTGCAGGAGCAGTGCGGCAGGAGCTCACAGTAATAGCCCTTCAATCGCGTTTCAGACACCGGAGATTAAATCCCTCCCGGAGACCCCGCCTACCTGCAGCCGGTCCTTGTGAGCCTCTCGTCTACTGAGCGCATGCGCGATAGTTCGGACCGCCTCAGACCCCCTGCGCATGCGCATGTGAGCAAACAGGAGAAAATCTGCAGATGCGGAAATCCAAAGCAACAGACGGGAAATGCTGGAGGAAATTCAGAAAATCAGGAAAATCTCCAGCAACTATGGAGAGGAGAGAACAGTCGGCGTTTCAGACCGAGACCCTTCTTCAGGACTGGAAAGGAAGGGAGGGAGTAAGAATCTGGGGGAAGGTGAGGTGATAGGGTAAACAGGGAGACGGGGAGGAGTGAAGAGCTGAGAAGTTGATTGGTGAGAGTGATAAAGGGGTGGGGAATTATTATTATTAAATACTATTAATCCCGAGTGGCGAATTCTTTCGTTACAGCAGCCACATTTAAAAACATACTTAGCACTGTGCAGACTTTACTAAAAATAAAGATTAACAATATACACAATAATTATATATTAAAAAATAACGCAGAGACTATTGAACTACGATGTGTGTTCTCCTGTGTCCTGGGGCTGAAACCGACAGGGTCAGCAGATGTAGTCTGTCCGGCTGTCTCCTACCCCGACCTGCGGTCACTGTCAGACGGGACAGCAGATGTAGTCTCTCCGGCTGTCTCCTACCCTGAGCAGTCACTGTCAGACGGGACAGCAGATGTAGTCTCTCCGGCTGTCTCCTACCCTGACCTGCGGTCACTGTCAGACGGGACAGCAGATGTAGTCTCTCCGGCTGTCTCCTACCCTGACCAGTCACTGTCAGACGGGTCAACAGATGTCGTCTCTCCGGCTGTCTCCTACCCTGACCTGCAGCCACTGTCAGACGGGTCAACAGATGTCGTCTCTCCGGCTGTCTCCTACCCTGACCAGTCACTGTCAGACGGGTCAGCAGATGTAGTCTGTCCGGCTGTCTCCTACCCCGACCTGCGGTCACTGTCAGACGGGACAGCAGATGTAGTCTCTCCGGCTGTCTCCTACCCTGACCAGTCACTGTCAGACGGGTCAACAGATGTCGTCTCTCCGGCTGTCTCCTACCCTGACCTGCAGCCACTGTCAGACGGGTCAACAGATGTCGTCTCTCCGGCTGTCTCCTACCCTGACCAGTCACTGTCAGACGGGTCAGCAGATGTAGTCTCTCCGGCTGTCTCCTACCCTGACCAGTCACTGTCAGACGGGTCAGCAGATGTAGTCTCTCCGGCTGTCTCCTACCCTGACCTGCGGTCACTGTCAGACGGGTCAGCAGATGTGGTCTCTCCGGCTGTCTCCTACCCTGACCAGTCACTGTTAGACGGGTCAGCAGATGTAGTCTCTCCGGCTGTCTCCTACCCTGACCTGCGGTCACTGTCAGACGGGTCAGCAGATGTGGTCTCTCCGGCTGTCTCCTACCCTGACCAGTCACTGTCAGACGGGTCAGCAGATGTAGTCTCTCCGGCTGTCTCCTACCCTGACCTACGGTCACTGTCAGACGGGTCAGCAGATGTAATCTCCCAGGCTGTCTCCTACCCTGACCTGCAGTCACTGTCAGACGGGTCAGCAGATGTAGTCTCTCCGGCTGTCTCCTACCCTGACCTGCGGTCACTGTCAGACGGGTTAGCAGATGTAATCTCTCCGGCTGTCTCCTACCCTGACCTGCGGTCACTGTCAGACGGGACAGCAGATGTAGTCTCTCCGGCTGTCTCCTACCCTGACCAGTCACTGTCAGACGGGTCAGCAGATGTAGTCTCTCCGGCTGTCTCATACCCTGACCAGTCACTGTCAGACGGGATAGCAGATGTAGTCTCTCCGGCTGTCTCCTACCCTGACCTGCGGTCACTGTCAGACGGGACAGCAGATGTAGTCTCTCCGGCTGTCTCCTACCCTGACCTGCGGTCACTGTTAGACGGGTCAGCAGATGTAGTCTCTCCGGCTGTCTCCTACCCTGACCAGTCACTGTCAGACGGGACAGCAGATGTAGTCTCTCCGGCTGTCTCCTACCCTGACCTGCGGTCACTGTCAGACGGGACAGCAGATGTAGTCTCTCCGGCTGTCTCCTACCCTGACTAGTCACTGTCAGACGGGACAGCAGATGTAGTCTCTCCGGCTGTCTCCTACCCTGACCAGTCACTGTCAGACGTGTCAGCGGATGTAGTCTCTCCGGCTGTCTCCTACCCTGACCAGTCACTGTCAGACGGGACAGCAGATGTAGTCTCTCCGGCTGTCTCCTACCCTGACCTGCAGTCACTGTCAGACGGGTCAGCAGATGTAGTCTCTCCGGCTGTCTCCTACCCTGACCAGTGACTGTCAGACGGGTCAGCAGATGTAGTCTCTCCGGCTGTCTCCTACCCTGACCTGCGGTCACTGTCAGACGGGACACTCCCAGCTACTCACACTCTAAGATGGCGCTGCGCTTGTGACAGCTTGTTGCTGCAGCTCCTACGTTTTGCCGTTTATTTCTGTGTTCTTTGTGTCATTCTGTATCACTGTGTGTCAGGAGTGGACAATCCCATGTGCTGGAGCTTTTGGAAAGTCACCGGCACCCAATGGGATGTACCCCAGGACACTGTGGGAAGTGAGGGAGGGGATTGCTGAGCCTCTGGCCATGATCCTTGCATCATCAATGAGGACGGGAGAGGTTCCAGAGGATTGGAGGGATGCAGATGCTGTTCCCTTTTTCAAGAAAGAGAGTAGAGAGAGCCCCGGAATATCAGAGGTTACAGCGGGACATTGATCGGATGCAAAACTGGGCTGAGAAGAGGCAGATGGAGTTCATCCCAGATAAGTGTGAGGTAGTTCATCTGGTAGGTCAAATATGATAGCAGAACGTAGTATTAATGGTAAGACTCTAGGCAGTGTGGAGGATCAGAGGGATCTTAGGGTCTGGGTCCATAGGAAACTCAAAGCTGCTACGCAGGTTGAATTTGTGGTTAAGAAGGCACGCGGTGCATGAGTTTATGAGCTGAGAGGTAATGTTGCAGCTATATATGACCCTGGTCTGACCTCACTCTGATTACTCTGCTCATTTCTGGTCGCCTCACTACAGGAAGGACGCGGAATCCATAGAAAGGGTGCAGAGGAGATTCACAAGGATGCTGCCTGGATTGAGGAGCATGTCTTCTGAGAATCGGTTGAGTGAACCCGGCTTTTCTCCTTGGAACGATGGAGAATGAGAGGGGACCTGATAGAGGTGTACAAGATAATGAGAGGCATTGATCATGTAGATAGACAGAGGCTTTTCCCCAGGGCTGAACTGGCGAGCACGAGTGGAGATATTTTGAAGGTGCTTGGAAGTAGATACAGAGGAGATGTCAGGCGCCTGTGTTTTTTACGCAGAGAGTGGTGAGTGTGTGGAACGGGCTGCCGGCGACCGTGGTGGAGGTGGAAACGGTAGGGTCTTTTCAGAGACTCCTGGACAGGTACATGGAGCTGTGGGCAAGCCTAGGCAGTTCTACGATAAGGACATGTTGGGCTCAGCTTTGTGGGCCGGAGGGCCTGTGTTGCGCTGCAGATTTTCTTTGTTTCTGTGTTCTATCATCCACCTGTTGCAGTGAGCTCACTCCCACCGGAATGATGCTGGTGGCATTGTGAGAATCATAATTTTAGATTCGCTCTAGTGCCTTCAGTGCAATCCATCCGCCTCTTCTGAGCAAGAAATTGCAAAGAATGGGTGTGACAAATCCACTATCTCCTGGATCACTGCCTTCCTGACTGATAGAGCCCAGTTTGTACCGCTGGGTGGTTCTCTGCCTGAGGTGGAGGTGAGTGTCACTGGAGCCCCACCAGGGACTGTCCTGTCTCCGTTTCTGTTCACACTGTACATCTCTGACTTTCAGTATAACTCTGAGTCTGGCCACTTGCAGAAGTTCTCTGATGACTCTGCAGAGATGGGCAGGAGTCGGAGAACAGAGGACTGGTGGGCAGGGTTGTGGAATAGTGAGGGAGGAATCACCTGCTCCTGAATGTGGCCGAAACCAGGGAAATGGTGATTGATTTTAGGAGGAAGTGGACATTTACGAGTCCAGTATACATTCTGAGAGAAGAGGTCACTGTGGTGGAGGAGTACAATTAGCTGGGTGTTCACCTCGGCAATAGATATGACTGGAAAAGCAACAGAAAGGTGGTTTACAAGAAGGGGATGAGTAGACTCTATCTTCTATGAAACCGAGATGCTTGAATGTGTGAGGCGGGTTGGTGCAGATCGTTTACCAGTCTGCTGTAGCGAGTGCGGTCTTCTTTGCTGCTTTCTGTTGGGGGAGCAGCAGCGGTGCAAAAAGACAAAATAAACTCATCAGAAAACATGGATCCATCCTTGGACAGAACCGGACTCTTTCGAGTTAGTGGTGGGGAGGGGGTCACTGAACAAACTGTTAGTGATTATGGACAATCTGTCATATCCTCTCCATGACCTACCCGACAGACAGCAGAGTCCCCATCCCTCTTTCCAACATCCCCGCCCTCTCAAGCATAGTTACAGAAATTGTTTCTTACCAAATGCAAGAGTTCATCTTTCTGCGATAGGTGAACACACATCTTAGTTCAATAGCCCCTGCATTATTATTTTATTCAATATTATTCCACATTGGTACAGTATTACTGTATATATTATTATTCTCTACTTTCTTTTTAGTAAAGTCTGCACACTGCTAAGTGTGTTTTTAAATGTTGCTGCTGTAACGGAATGAATTTCCCACTCAGGATCAATAAAATATTATTATTCTCCAGCCGTTTATCTTTCTCACTTATTAACTTCTTAGCTCTTAACTCTCCCCGTCTCCCGGTTTACCCTATCACCTCATCTCCCCCCCACATTCTTACTCCCTCCCTTCCTTTCCAGTCCTGAAGAAGGGTGTGGGTCTGAAACGCCGACTGTTCTCTCCTCTCCATTGTTGCTTTCTGCCCCCCTGAGTTCCTCCGGCATTTTGTGGGTGTTGCTTTGGATTTCCGCGTCTGCAGATTTTTTTATCCTGTTTTATCCAATGCGCATGCGTGGGCGGCACAGCCAATCGTGAACATTGCGCATGCGCTCAGCAGACGAGAGGCTCTCAGGGATCGGACGCAGGTAGGAGCGGGGCCGCGGGTGGGAACTTAATCACCGGCGTCTGAACCGCGATTAAAGGAAAATTACTATGAGCTCCGTCCACACTGATCCTGCACCTTAGGACAGTCCCAGTCCTTTCCGTCTCTCTCAGCCCCACGATTTACCCGAGCCACGGGGAGTTTGCGGCGCCGCCATTTCTCCGGCGCATGCGCATCGCTGTTTCCTTGGATGGCGTATAGACAGGTTTCTCCTCCGTGGTGTCTTCTGGGTAAGGAGGCAGTCATGGGTGACACCAGCGTTGTCCCCCATAGGGAATGTCCCTAACGCAGCGACCTCCAGCCATGTAAATCCGAAGATCAGTACCTCGGAACAAAAATATAGCGTCCAGTTACTCTCGGATGAAGAGTCTACCTCCGAGTCAGTGAAAATGTCAATTAGTACAGTATACCATAAAAAAATCCGCCGGTCGGCTTTAGTTCTTTCTGGGTAAATAATGATATGAAACACCTTTGTCCTCGATGACAGGTGACTTGTAGCTTTCACATCACAAAAGTGCCACACTCCAATGAGAATAACTACTGCTTACCCCTTCATAGTCATTGGCATTGCCATCGATGGGTTCATCACTCAATCAGCTGGGGGGGGAGGGAATCCCAGTAATTAGAAAATCTCAAGGATCAGACATGTAGTAACAAGTTCACTTTGTGGAACATGACCTGAACTTGAAATATACCAAAGGACAGAGACAGATTGAGCCAAGTCACAGGTTGATTGAAGGCTGAAATAGCCCATTCTCATACAGACAGGAATACAGTCAGAGATTTTGTTGGTCAGTCAGGATGCCTGATCCGTGCCTTGTTAGAAGATGGGGAGTTCACATATAATCACAGAAACATAAGTCTGCAATTCATTACAGGCCCTTCGGACAACGTCATGCCGACCGTATAACCTACTCTAGAATCTGCCTAGAGTTTCACTACCAAATAGCCCTCTATTATTCCCAGCTCCACGTACGTACCTAACAGTGTCTGAAAAGACCCTTATTGTATCCACCTCTACCACCGTCGCTGGCAGTACCTGCCACTCTCTGTGTGAAAAACATACCTCTGGTAGACCCCTTGTACCTACTTCCAAGCACCTTAAAACTATACCCCCTCATGTTAGCTAGTTCAGCCCTGGGAAGAAACCTCTGGGTTTCTCACGATCATTGCCTCTCATCATCTTATACAACTCTCTCAGGTCACCTCTCATCTTCCATCGCTCCAAAGTTTACTCAACCTACTCTTGTAAGGCATGCTCTCCAATCCAAGCAACATCCTTGTCAATCTCCTCTGCACCCTATTTAGAGTATTTTTTCCTGTAGTGAGGTGATCAGAATTGAACACAGTGCTAAAAGTAGGGCCTAACGAAGGCCTTTTATATCTGTAGTAGTACCTCACCGCTTTGAAGGCCTTCTTAAAAACATTGTCCAGCTGCGTAGCAGCTCTGCATGAACTATTGACACAGATCCCAAGATATCGCTGATCCTCCAAACTGCCAAGAGTCCTATCATTAATATTGTATTCTGTCTTCAAATTGGACCTACCGAAATGAACCACCAGGTTGATCTCCATCTGCTTCCCACAGTCACCTGTGGTATATCTCAACTTGAGATGAACTGGGTGATATTCTGATGCCAGAGCTCACATTGAGAGAAGATCTTACAGAAACATGTAAAGTTATGATTCAGATAGAATTAAGATAGAGGCAGGAAAGTTGTTTCCACTGGTAGGTGAGGGTAGAACTAGAGGACATCACTTTAACATTCAGGGCATTTGGGATGGAGATGAAGAACTGTTTTCCCCCGAGAGTTGGGAATCTATAGATTTCTCTGCCCAATGACGCAGTGGAGGCTACCTCAGTAAATGCATTTGAGATGAGGTTGGATAGATGTTTGCAAAGTAGGGGAATGAAGGGCGATGGGGAAAAGGCAGGTTGGTGGAGACAGGCCAGATGATGTTCTCCTACTCCTTTTTCTTATGTTCTCACCACAGACTAAAATCTCACCTGAAAAACTGTCCTTCACCTATTGATGTCCTTTCAAATATTTGTACAGGTTTGAAACGGCAGAACACTTGTGCATGGGCTGTCTCTTTCCGGATATACAAGGATTGGCCAAATATTTCCTTTGCAAGACCGACACATCTGTTGTCAATCCTTGGAGATGAAGAATGATCTCATCCCAGCTGGAAATGTGTTTTGTGTCTGAAATGAAGTTTTCTGTTGTAACTCAGTGAAATCCACTGGAACCGGGGAGCTGAGAACACACAAGCATTTGTTCACTGGAGATCAGTTCTTCAACTGCATTGATTGTACAAGGGATTCTAACGTCTGACTTTCTGAATTGCCAGATGATTGATCGCAGTGAGATATCATTCTCCTTCTCTCAGTGTGGGAAGAGATTCACTCACAGCCTACCCACAGACACGCCAGTGAGTTCACAGTGGGGAGAGGCCGTTCACCTGCTCTGTGTGAGGGAGGGGAACTACTCAGTCATCCAGTCTGAAGATACATCAGCAAGTTCACACCACAGTGAGATGCTCCACCCGTTCTGACAGCGGGAAGTAATTCATTCTTCCGTCGGTGCTAAATATACATCTGAAAATTCCCCAGTGAGAGGATGGTAACCTGTTTACATGGTGGGAAGGCATTCACACACTCAACCATGCCACAGTGACACCAACGAGTTCGCACCGGGGAGAGGCCAATCACCTGCTCCGTATGGGAAAGGATTCACTCAATCATCTCAACTGAATGAACACCAGTGAGTTCACACTGAAAAGATGCCGTTCTCCTGCTTAGACTGTGGGAAGGGATTCACTCGTTCATCCACACTACAGAGACACCAGCGAGTCCACACTGGGGAGAGGCCATTCACTTGCTCTGAATGTGGGAAGGGATTCACTGACTCATCCAAACTTGTGAGGCACTACCGAGTTCACACTGGGGAGAGACCGTTCACTTGCTCTGAATGTGAGAAAGGATTTGCCCGGTCATCTCAACTGACTGAACATCAGCGAGTTCACACTGGGGAGAAACCGTTCAGCTGCTTTCAATGTGGCAAGGGGTTCACTCAGTCATCTCATCTGAAAGTACATCAGCGAATTCACACTGGGGAGAAACCGTTCAGCTGCTCTGAATGTGGGAAGGGATTCACTGATTCATACTCCCTTGTGAAGCACTGCCGAATTCACACTGGGGAGAAGCCATTCACGTGCTCTGACTGTGGGAAGGGATTCACTGACTCATCCCACCTTGTGAAGCACAGCCGAATTCACACTGGGGAGAAGCCATTCACGTGCTCTGAATGTGGGAAGGGATTCACTCAGTCATCTCATCTGAATGTACACCAACAAATTCACACTGGGGAGAAACCGTTCAGCTGCTCTGAATGTGGGAAGGGATTCGCTGATTCATACTCCCTTGTGAAGCACAGCCGAATTCACACTGGGGAGAAGCCATTTACATGCTGTGAATGTGGGAAGGGATTCACTGACTCATCACACCTTGTGAAGCACAGCCGAATTCACACTGGGGAGAAGCCATTCACATGCTCTGAATGTGGGAAGGGATTCACTGCGTCGTCCAACCTGGTGAGGCACTGCCGAATTCACACTGGGGAGAAACCGTTCACCTGCTCAGATTGTGGAAAGGGATTCACTCGGTCATCAGGCTTGAAAGTTCATCAGCGAGTTCACACTGGGCGATGCCAGTCACCTGTTCTGATTGTGGGAATGAATTCACTCAGACATCTCAACTGACTGAACATCAACTGCTCAGACGGGAACAAATTCACTCAGACATTACTGAGCGAACATCAGTGAGTTCACACTGGGCGATGCCAGTCACCTGTTCTGATTGTGGGAATGAATTCACTCAGACATCTCAACTGACTGAACATCAACTGCTCAGACGGGAACGAATTCACTCAGACATCACTGAGCGAACATCAGTGAGTTCACACTGGGCGATGCCAGTCACCTGTTCTGATTACGGGAAGGAATTCATTCAGACATCACTGAGCGAACATCAGTGAGTTCACACTGTATAGAAGCTGTTCATCTGCTCTGACTGTGGGAATTAATGCATACATTCATCTCGGCTAACGACACACCAGACTGTTTTCAGCAGTGGGAGGACATAGACCTGATCAGACTGTGGGAAGGCATTCACACACTGATCCACACTGCAGAGACAGTGGTGGGTTCACACTGTGGGGAGGGTGGTCACCTGCTCAGACTGTGGGAAGGGATTCACACACTGATCCACACTGCAGAGACAGTGGTGGGTTCACACTGTGGTGAGGGTGGTCACCTGCTCAGACTGTGGGAAGGCGTTCACACACTGATCCACACTGCAGAGACAGTGGTGGGTTCACACTGTGGGGAGGGTGGTCACCCGCTCTGAATGTGGGAAGGCATTCACACACTGATCCACGCTGCAGAGACAGTGGTGGGGTCACACTGTGGGGAGGGTGGTCACCTGCTCAGACTGTGGGAAGGGATTCACACACTGATCCACACTGCAGAGACAGTGGTGGGTTCACACTGTGGGGAGGGTGGTCACCTGCTCAGACTGTGGGAAGGCATTCACACACTGATCCACACTGCAGAGACAGTGGTGGGTTCACACTGTGGGGAGGGTGGTCACCTGCTCAGACTGTGGGAAGGCATTCACACACTGATCCACACTGCAGAGACAGTGGTGGGTTCACACTGTGGGGAGGGTGGTCACCTGCTCAGACTGTGGGATGAGTTTCAATCAGTCATTCATCCTTGTGTCCCCCTACCGAGCTTTGATCCATTGTGAATCGGAGAGGTCAGAAGCTTGAGAGGACGTAATTCACTCAGGTTCACCAATGGGGTATTAAAGGCAGTGGTTCAGGGCAGGTTATTTTTGAGCTTTCAGCAGTGGCTACTCAACAGTCAGGATGGATTATCAAGAAAACCTTCATTAGCAGGAGCAAGTGGAGCGGTCATTGTTGGACTGGACAGAGTTGGAGCGGAGACTTTGAGGCTTTAATTCTTTGAGGTTTCAGTGGGGAGAGCAGTCAGTCAGAGAAGGCAAAATCATGATGGAGGTAGAATGTTTTTTGCCCCTTCTTTACATTTTCTCAGTTAGAACAGTGGAGATGCCAGGCAGGATAGTGGAAAGCTCCTTTGCGGGGTGTGGGAAGGCAGGGGACCCTCCTGTGTCCCTGATAACTACACCTGTGAGAAGGGCATCCAGCTTCAGCTCTGAACAATCCACATTACGGAGTTGGAGCTGGAACTGGATGAACTCCAGATCATTCGGGAGGCTGAAGGGGTGATAGGTAGGACATTTGAGAGGTCGTTGCACCCAAGGTGCCCGGCTCAGGGAACTGGGTGACAGTGAGGAAAGAGAAAGGTGGAAATAGAGAGTGCAGTTTACCCCTGTGTTCATCTCCCTGAGCAACATATATTTCATTTCAGATACTGTCTGTCATGTTCTAGTCCATGAAGTCTGCATTTCGGATCACTGTCTGGTCCATGCTCCTTATTCCAGGTTTATCGGGTTTCCCCAGTTTCTATTGAGGCAGCTGATTCTTGTTTGGCTGGTCTCATAAATAGCTTCAGGATTCAGCCTCTGGCTGCTGATTGTTCCTGTCCAAACCCCCGTCTGTATCCCTTCCCTTCACCTTCCTCCTGGAACCTAGCCTAGCCTAGCTTTGCCTTGCCTCGCCTCTGACTGGAGCCTTGCCTCGCCCCATCTCTGCCTAGGGCCTTGCCTCACCTCTGTCTAGTGCGTCGCATTGCCTCGCCTCTGCCTGGAGTCTTGCCTCACCTCGCCTCTACCTGAAGCAGTGCCTAGCCTTGCGTCTGCCTGGAGCCTCGCCTCGCCTTGCCTCTGTCTGGAGCCTTGCCCTGTTTGGAACTGTCTGTCTGTGTCCATGCCTTCGCCATGTAGTTCGGACCATTTTGCCGCTACCCGGCGTTGCGAACTGTCTCGTTGTGTTCAGCGTTCAGTGTTATGAGTCCCGGCCCTACATCCTGTATCCAAGGAGGGGTCCCGGGCCTGTGTTCTGCGTTCCTGTCCTTCCTCATCCTAGGCTCTGGGTTCTCGTCATGTTCTTGTGCCTTGCCCAGTACAGGAGTATCTTGTCCGGCCCGGTGCTGTGATTCCCTCGTCCTGTGCTGGGGTTCCCTCGTCCAGGAGACTCACGTCCAGTCCTGTTGGCTCTCCCTCGACTAAGGCTCTGGGTTCTCGTCATGTCCATGTGCCTCGCCCAGCACAGGAGTACCTTGCCCAGCCCGGTGCTAGGATTCCCTCGTCCTGTGCTGAGGTTCCCTTGTCCCGTCCAGGAGTCTCTCGTTCCTTCCTGTGCCTTTCCTCGTCCTGTAGCCTCGTCTTGTCCTCGCCTGGATCTGGAGTCCGAGCCCGAGTCAAGACCCAGGTTCTGGGTCCTTGTCCAGTCTCTGGCTCGGAGTCCAAGTCCAGGCTTCTAGTTCCCAGTTCCATGTCCTGGTTCCGCTGTCCTGGTCAATTCCTAGCCCAGGCCCAGAATACTTGTCTTGTCCAGGGTCAGTATCCTTTCTTCCCCATTTTCCTTGCTTCCTTCTCATGCCTAGTTCTATTCCTGGTAGTTCAGTGTCTGTGTCTTGCTTTTGGGTCCAAACCCAATGCTCCCCTTATGACCCTGTCTGGGATGGTAGGATGACCTGGCAAAGGAAAGACACAGCAATAGGGTCTCTGGCACTTCGTCTGGCTCTGAGACTGAGAAGGGAAGGGAGGAGACGAGGTGAGCTGTGGTTAGAGGTGATTCAGCAGCTCAGGGAACTGACTGGATGTTCTGTGGGTGAGAATGAAATTCCAGGATGGTATGTTGCCTCCTGCATGCTAGCATCTGTGACATCTCCGGTCGAGTGCTCAGCATTCCTCAGGAGGGTGGACAGTGAAGGTTGTGGTCCATGTGGGTAACAATGAGATGGGCCGGTAGAGTAACGAGGTTCTGTAAAGGGAGTTCAGGGAGTGAGGTGCTAATTTAAAGGGCAGCTCCTCCAGGCCTGTGATCTCAGGACTGTCATCTGTGCCAATTGCCAGTATTAGGAAGATTATACAGTTTAACACGTGGCGAAGGAGTTGGTGCAGGAGGGAGGGGATAAGATTTTTGGATCATTTGAGCTGGTGAGGATTGCTGCGTACAGAGGAGTATGAGTGTGTTGGGGGAGAGAGAGCGTTGTTGGAGTGTGACTGGGCACGCAGGTCTCTATCTTTCACACACACAAACACATGCAGTGGAATGAGAGGGAGGGGAGTGAGATGGGGGACGGGAATGAGGAGGATGGAGTTAGGGCTCCTTCATAAAGTCCCAGACTCACCCAACCCTCCCCCTCTGGAATGGGTCCCATTCCCTACCCCAGGCTGGGGGTGAGCATTGAGTTGCCTTGTCAAGAAGACAAAGAATTGTTCGATAGCATCTGGTTAACACACTTCGAAAATAAATTTACGTTGAAGTTGTATTGTTTGTAAAACATGTACTGATGAGAAATGGTCTCAGTGAAGGTCCGAGAGTGGAAAACGAACCGGTGTTCAGCCCCACTGCTCCGTGCCAGACAAGAACCCCTATCGGAGTCTGTCCCATCTGTCTGAGCTTGACACGTCTCACTCTAAAGTTTCCTCTTTCTGTCCCTGTCCCAGTGTCTTTTATCTTCCTTCTCAACCCCGTTCCCTGCCTTCTCCCCATGACCTTTGACACCTTTACTGATGAAGCACTGATCAGCCTCTGTTTTAAATAAACCCGATGACTTGGCCTCTGAGCCGTCCGTGGCAATGAATTCCACAGCTCCCTCATCTCTCCAAATGCATGCTGTCTGCGATTAGACATTGTGACGCAGAAGGTTAAAAATGGCAGCTATCTACTCTGTCTATACCTCTTGTAATCTAATCAAACTCTTTCCGGTCACCCTGATCCTCCTCCACTCCAGAGAAAACAGCCCAAGGTTGTCCGAACTCTTAAGTCAATAAATGGTGGGTTGTTGATTAATAAGGGTGTCGAAGCTGACGTGGAGAAAGCAGCAGTCTGGAGTTTAGAGGGAAATTCGAATGGTGAAGAAGTGAATGGACGGAATGAGTATTTCAGATCCTACGACGAGCGGTGTAGTGGTGAGATGGCGAAGCGATGCGGAGGAAGCTGCAGGTGCAGGTAAGTGTGAGTGTCCAGGTAGGAGATGGTGTTAAGCAGCTTTTCACTACGTCTTCCAACCAACAACAATTAACTCAGAGTGGATCAATAATAAGTGTTGTTATTTTCCCTTGCAGAAGGGACGATTAGCAGTGCAAAACAACTGGTAGTAGCTTTGACCAAAAGGTCATTCCTTCATACACAAGTTCAAGGACAGGGTGCACTCTGTTGTTTGTGGAATTAGTGTGTTTGGCATTAAACATCTGCAAAGTGCTGCACGAAGATTATTAGCAAAGCAACCTGATACAATACAGGTTCCAGCTCGTTACAGACAAAAATACCATTTTGGTACTGAAGTACATTTCTACAGAGGTGGAGTAGCATTCCTACACCCCTTGCCCCCTATGAAAACTATTCCAACCCAGACACCACTCCCCCATTTCTGTTAACACCTCCGATCCTTGCAGCCCTCACCATCTGTGAAAACCTTTCTAACCGTACACTCATCACCATTCTGTGAAACCACCTGAACCCTACACCACTCGCCATTTCTGTAAAACCCTCCGCCATCCACCCTGGCGCATTCAGGTGACAGCTGACCCGAGAAAGACACCGACTGTGGCGGGTGGCGGGGCTCACAAAACACATTCACACTGGCTGATTTAGTAAACCTATCGATTTGCATGGTGATCTTCACTAAACCTCTTCCTACCTTCCCATCTTTACTTTCCCCCTCCACTTTCTGCTTTCCACAAGGATTCCATTCGTCTCTTCCCACTAATCCCCCTCCTGGAACATATCCTTGCAAGCGAGGGAAGTTCTACACGCTCCCATTTTCTTTCCCCCTCAGCTCCATTCGTCCTACCAGGTGAGGTAACACTTCACCTGTGAGTCTGTCAGGTTGATCTACTCTACCTGATGCTGCTGGTTCAGCCTCCGCTACGTCAGTGAGGCCCAATGTAGATCGGGAGTCCACTTTGTCAAGTACCTTTGCTCTGTCCACAACAAACGGAATTTCCCGGTCACAAACAGGCGAAACTCTGCAGATGCTGGAAATCCAAGCAACACAGGAGAAATTTTTTCAACGATTTCATGTTCCCTGGCCACGATCATCTTACTGTCACTGTGGATACCCCGTTCATGTACACCTCCCCCTCCCACCAGGAAAGTCACAGAGCTCTCCGTTTCCTTCTTGCCACCAGACCCAACGAGTTCCCCTCCACCACCACTCTCCTGCTCTTTGTTTCGCTTGTCTTCTTTGTTTGAGCTGAGCTCTACTCTCACTTCTTTCTGTCTCCTTGCAGTGAACTGGTGCTGGTCACGTGTGTGAATAATTTGGAGGGGAATGCAGATCGAACAATTAGTGAGATTGTGGATGACACCAGAACTGGTGTGTGGGGGAAGTGAGGGTTGTCTGAGGTTACAGTGGGATGGAGACCAGCTGGGGAAGTGGGCATAGGAGAGCAGCGGAACATTACTGTTACTCAAAAACAGGTCTTCAGGAGGTCAAAAAGACCATCATTCAGATGGAGAGACAGCTTCCCTTGGGGCTCTGGATTCACCAGACAAGACTGGTGCACTGTGGTTCAGCTCATCAGGTTGGAGGGAACCAGGAATATAAGGTGTTGCTCCTCCCTCCTGAGCATCAGCTCATCAATTAGGGGAACAATTCGTGGAGCAGCTTCACACCATCCGTCCCAAGGAGAACCTCCCAGTGCCGAACATTTCAATACTGACTCCCATCCCTGTTCTGACATGTCGATCGATGGCCTCCTCTTGTGCCGGGATGAATTCCCCCGTCAGGCTGGAGGTGCAACATTTTATATTCGGTCTGAGTACTGCAACCTGATGCGTGAATATTGATCTCGCCTTCTGATAGACCAAACCCACCCCCACCCCCGTCTTCCTCTATTCCACACTCTTACTTCTCACCTGCCTATTACATCCGCCGGGTCCCCTCCTCCTCCTCTCTCCCCTCTGGTGCACTCTCTTCACCTACCAGATTATTTCTTCTTTCCCACCCACCTGCCATCTTCCAGCTAGCCTCTTTCCCCTCCCCATATTTTTATTCTGGCTTCTTCTGGGTACATCCAGCACCCAGGGCATGTCCTTTTCTTACTGTTACTATCAGGTAGGAGGTACAGGAGCCTGAAGGCACACACTAGGCGATTCAGCAACAGCTTCTTCCCTTCTGCTATCCGATTCCTGAATGGACATTGTACCCTTGGACACTACCTCACTTTTTTAATATAATGTATTTCTGTTTTTGCACGTTTTTAAAATCTATTCAATATAAGCATATTGTAATTGGTTTATTTATTCATTACTATTATTTTTATTTCATTTATTATTATTACTTTAACAAAAAGAATTTTACTCCTCATGTATGAGAAGGATGTCAGAAATAAAGTGAAATCATTCATCCGGATCGCGGGGCCAAGAGAGAGGGAAAGGACCCGGACTGTCCCGGGATGCGGATCCATGGTGTGTCGGCATCTCACAGTAATTGTCCCTCAGTCGCGGGAAATCTCCGCCCGTGACGCCGCTCCGACATGCTGCCAGGTCAATCAGCCTTTCGTTTACCGAGCGCAGGCGTGATTTTCGGGAAGGTTTCGACCCTGACGCTTGCCGATGTGATCTCCTGGTCACGGCGAATCCTGGAGCGAACACGGGAGAGTCTGCAAATGTTGGAAATCCAAAGCCACTCACTCAAAACGCTGAAGGAACTCAGCAGCTCAGGCAGCATCTGTGCAAAAGTATAAACTGCCGGCGGTTCGGGACGAGTCCCTTCTTCAGCACTGAGAAGGACGGGGGAAACGCCAGAATCAAAAGGTGTGCAGTATAATCAGAGGGGAAAGGGATTAGCTAGAATGTGATCGTTGAAGCCAGGCGGGTGAGAAAGGTCAAGGGCTGGAGAAGAAAAATCTGATAGCAGCGGAGAGTGACCATAGAACATAGTAATCCACAGCACATTACAGGCGCTTCTGCCCACAATGTTGTGTCGACCATGGATCCTAATTCAGAATTTCCCTACCGTACAGCCCTCTATTTTTAAGCTCCGTGTACGGTACCTATATAAGTGTCTCTTAACAGACCCTGTTGTATCCGCCTCTACCACCTTCACTGGAAATGCGTCCCATGCTCCCTTCTGTGTGTAAAACGTACCTCTGACATCTCCCCTTGTACCTATTTCCAAGCACCTTAAAACGATGCCCCCTCGTGTTAGCCATTTCAACGCTGGGAAAAAGCCTCTTGCTATCCACACTATCAAACCCCTCACCATCTTATTCAACTCTGTCAGGTCACCTCTCGTCCTCCGTCACTCCAAGAAGGAAAGGCCAAGTTCACTCAATCTATTCTCACAAGACATGCTCTCCAATGCAGGCAAGATCTTTGTAACGCTGCTCTGCACTCTCTCTGTAGTATCCACATCCTTCCTGTAGTGAGGCGACCAGAAATGAACAGAGTGCTCCAAGTGGTGTGGAACTAAGGGTTTATATCCCTGTAACATTGCCTCATGGCTCTTGAATTCAATCGCACAGTTGATGAAGGCCAACACACCATATGCCTTTCTAACAACACGGTCAACCTGCGGAGCAGCTTTGAGCTCCTATTGGACACAGATCCTCGACACTGCCAAGAGTTTCACCATTAATATTTGGTTGGTCAAATTTGAAGACAGAATTTGCTAACTTGCAGTCCTCTGGTACTTCTCCCATCCTGGTTGATAATGCAAAGATCATCGGCAGAGGCTCTGCAATTTTCTCCCTCTCTTCCCACAGTAGCCTGGGGTAGATCTCACCTGGCCCCAGCGACTTGTCAAACTTAATATATTTCCAGTGCTCCAGCACGTCCTCCTTCTTAATGTCTATATGCTCAAGCATTTCAATCCGCTGTAAGTCATCCCCACAATTGTGAAGGTCCCCTTCCCTGGTGAATACTGAAGCAAACTATTCCTTAAGTACCAACGCTACCTGATCTAACTCAGGTATCGCACTCTATTGGTCCTACGATCACATTGGTCATCATCTTGCTCTTCACATACACTTCTCATGGCCCCTTCTGACTCTCCTAATTCACACTTACACTCCTTCCATGTAACCTTGTAATTCTCTAGAAATCCATCTGTACTCAGTTTATTGGAGCTTCCATAAGCTTTTCTGTTCTTCTTAACTAGATTTTCTACATCCTTTGTACACTATGGTTCATCTACCCCACCGTGGGCTCCCTGCCCCAGTGTTCCCTGAACATTTGCGACATTTCTGCCGTGCATCTCCATGAAAACACCTGCCCACAATGATTTGCAGGTAGTGATCCTGTGAAATTCATTGTCATGGCCGGCTCGGAGTCCAAGTCATCAGTTTATCACGTACCCCGTGACCGGGTTACCGAACCAGCAGAAATGAAACACACTTTGGAGTCTGGTATTACTGTAGCTAATAGTGTTAATTAGTAAACTAAGCAATACAGTCCTATAAAAATGCAAATATGTGAAACAGGTTAGCAATGATATGTACGGAAGTGTGGAAATAGGAATCAAAACCAAGCTCTTTCAAAGTCTAGGGGTAAATGGATAGTCTTACGATGGTGAAGAGTTCAGTTCAGTTTAGGTGGAGGGAGAGAGGGGGAGAGAGAGAGAGGGAGGGAGGGAGAGAGAGGGGGGGGGGAGAGAGAGGGAGTGAGAGAGACACGTTACCATCGAACTGTCCGTTAGCTTCCTGTCCTGTTGTGGTCATCGACTATGACCATGTACGACCGTTCTTCAGTGGTGGACCTGTCAACCAGGCAAGGGTGGACACACAAACAAGCCCCCACCCGTCGCACCTTTCACACACTGTGAGCTCCTGATCGATCCTCCAAACCTGCACCTTCACATGGGTGCACAACGCTCTTTCAGTGTCCTGTGGTGTCTCTGCCTGTGTCTCAGCAGAGCTGCTTTTTATCATCACTTGCTGGACACCGGCTGTCCATCAAACCGGCTCCGCCTTGCTGACTCTGCAAGAATCTTACAAGCAGGCAAAAGTGTCCTTGGAGCAAATGTAAACAATCAGCCAAGGAGCCATAATATTAAATCATGTCTCTCATCGGCGCTGGGTGCCTCCCCCCCCCCCCTTCTCTCTCTCATTAGCAGCATAGCAGCATAGTTCACAGGGGGGTCAACTCTCGACCCCATTTCAGCTTGGTTCGCTCTTCACAGGTTTTATTTAAAACATAAGTTAATCAATGCTTGATTATTAAGGATGTCAAAGGTTATGGGGAGAAGACAGGAGAAAGGGAAATAAAAGTCACTGGGACAGGTACAGAAAGAGGAAACATTAGAGGGAGATGTGTCAAGCACAGACAGATGGGACAGACTCCCATAGGGGTTCTTGTCCGGCACGGAGAAGTGGGGCTGAACACCGGTTCATTTTCCACTCTCGGACCTTCACTGAGACCATTTCTCATCAGTACATGTTTTACAAACAGTACATTTCAATCATCAAGCTCAACGTAAATTTATTATCAAAGTGTGTTAACCAGATGTTGTTGAACCATTCATTTTCTGGTTGGCAAGGCAACTCAATGCTCACCCCCAGCCTGGGGTAGGGAATGGGACCAATTCCAGAGGGGGAGGGGTGGGTGAGTCTGGGTCTTTGAGAAGGAGCCCTAACCTCATCCTCCTCGTTCCCCTTCTCACTCTTCTCCCACTCAACCCGCTCTTCCTTACCCTCCATACCCACACTGCATATGTTTGTGTGAGAGAGGGAGAGAACGGCCTGCTCCACCCTCCATCAACGATTTCATCCTCTCCCTCAACGCAACACCGCAATCCTCGCTGGCTCAAATAATCTGAAAATCTTACACCTTCCCTCCTGCACCGATTCCTTAGTCTTCCTGTTTCTGGCACGTGGCACAGTGGCAATCCTAAGATTACAACCCTTGAACTTAGCACCACACTCCCTGAACCCCTTTTGTTGAACCTCAATACTCCACCTGCCCATATCATTGGTACCCACATGGACCACGACGTTCACTGTTCCCTTTCCTTAAGAATGCTGAACACTCGACCAGAGATGTCCCGGACCCGCGGCACACAGGACCATCCTGAAATCTCGTTCTCACCCACAGAATTCAGTCCGTTTCCTTAATTGATGCATCACCTATCACACAGCTCGACTCTTCTCCCCTCTTCCCTTCTGAGTCACAGAGACAGAGACCCAGTGGCTGTTACTTTCCCTGGTTGGATAACCCCCACACCCCGCAACGGTATTCAGAATGATACCCCAGTTGTTGAGGGGATGACCACAGGGGTACTCTGTTTAACCCCTTTCCGTTCCCTGGCTGTCACCCAGTTTCCTGTGTCCTGCACTTTGGGTGTAACCACCTCTCTAAACATCCCATCTATCAGCCCTGAAGCCTCCAGAATGATCTGGTGTTCATCCGGTTCCAGCCTCTTAATGCAGGTTGTTAGAAGCTGCAGCCGGATCCACTTCTCGAAGGTGTAGTGATCGGGGGCTCTGGAGGTGTCCCTGGTTTCCCGCATCCCACAAGAGGAGCTTTCCACTACCCCGTCTGTAATCTCTACTGTTCTCACTGAGCAACTGAAAAGAAGGGGGCAAAAAATCTCTACCTTCAGCTTAATTACACCTTCTGTGACTGAAGGCTCCCATCACTGACAGCTAAAGCCTCAGAATCTCCACTCGGACTCCATTCACTCTGACACTGACCGCTCCACTCGGACTCCATTCACTCTGACACTGACCGCTCCACTCGGACTCCATTCACTCTGACACTGACCGCTCCACTCGGACTCCATTCACTCTGACACTGACCGCTCCACTCGGACTCCATTCACTCTGACACTGACCGCTCCACTCGGACTCCATTCACTCTGACACTGACCGCTCCACTCAGACTCCATTCACTCTGACACTGACCGCTCCACTCGGACTCCATTCACTCTGACACTGACCGCTCCACTCGCTCCTGCACAACTTTCAGTTCTTGCTGAGCAAACCAAAATGCTGACTGGCCGCTGCTCAAAGGTCCAACGGAAAAAAACTGCTGCAAGGCTCTGCCTTTAATCTTCGACTGAAGACCATATGCCATAGAAACATAGAAAACCTACAGCACAATACAGGCTGTGCCGAACATGCCCTTACCTCAGAAATTACCTAGGGTTACCCATAGCCCTCTATTTGTCTTCGAGCCTTCTATTTCTCTAACGTCAGCAAAGTTTCCTCAAGGGGAAATCTTGCCTGACAAATCTGTTGGCATTCTTGGAAGAAGCAACAAGCAGGATCGACAAAGGAGAATTGGTTTCCTCAAGTGAAACTCCTGCTGGAAAAGCAACCCGAATGAAGAAATAGATGTTGTATACTTGGATTTTCAGAAGGCCTTTGACAAGGTGCAACACACTAGGCTGCTGAATAAACCCACGGTATTACAGTGGAGACTCTAGCATGGATTAAACAGTGGCTGTGCCATAAGGTGGGCGTTGGGAACGGACCCAAATGCAAGACACAGACACTGAAGTACTAGGGAGAGGACTAGGTGTATCAGGAAAGAAGTAGGGAAGAAACGACACTGGACATGACACAGGCCCTGGACAAGACTAGGTGACAGGGCATGGGCTAGGACTAGAGTAGGAAGGTGAGACCTAGATGAGGAACTAAGAACTGGGAACTAGGAACCTGGACAAGGATTCCGAGCCAGAGACTGGACGGGGACCTGGTACCTGGGTCTTGACTCGGGCTCGGACTCCGGATCCAGACGAGGACTGGACGTGGCAAGGTAACAGGACTGGGAACCTCCTCGGAGCCTCGAACACGGACTGGAAACCTTCTCGGAGACTTTGACCTGGACTGGACTTGACACGGAGCCTGAGACTTGGACTGGACTTGGACACGGAACGACAAACGACGACAGTCCACTCGAGTAGCGGCAAACAGTCTTCCTACTGAGCCTTGGACTCGAGCATGGGAACACAGAACACAGAGCCAGGACCCCTCCTTGGGGACAGGACGTAGGGCCGGGGCTTTACACAGACTCAGGACCCCACCTTGGGGACAGGACGTAGGGCCGGGGCTTTACATAGAGTCAGGACCCCTCCTTGGGGACAGGGCGTAGGGCCGGGGCTTTACATAGAGTCAGGACCCCTCCTTGGGGACAGGAAGTAGGGCCGGGGCTTTACATAGAGTCAGGACCCCTCCTTGGGGACAGGGCGTAGGGCCGGGGCTTTACATAGAGTCAGGACCCCTCCTTGGGGACAGGACGTAGGGCTGGGGCTTTACATAGAGTCAGGACCCCTCCTTGGGGACAGGACGTAGGGCCGGGGCTTTACATAGAGTCAGGACCCCTCCTTGGGGACAGGACGTAGGGCCGGGACTCATACACGGACACTAAACATGGGGACACAAAGAGACAGTTCCAAGCTCCTAGATAGATAGTTTCTTCTGGTGGCGGGGCAAGGCTCCAGTCTCACTCCAGCGGTTAAACTTGACAGTGATAACAGGGGAGGACGCAGGTGAGGTTGCAGGCAAGGCTTCAGGCGTGGGTTGCTGATAGTAGGGGAAGGGAAGGGAACAGTCCAGCCTCAGGCCTGTCTTACCCAACGGAGGCAAGGAGAGGATACTGTCAAGACAAACCCCACAGAGGCAAGAACAGGATACTGACAAGATGAACCAGCAACCACACTTGAACCCAGGGCCACTTATATTCCAGCCCCAATTTGAAAATCAGGTGCCTGTGATTAAGCCCAACTGAAACAATGGACAGCCAGAAGACCCGGAGTCCAGAGTCCACGGACCGGACCGTGAACTGGAACGCAGACGTCACGGACCGGACCATGACAAGCTGAATGGTAGGAGGCAAAGACTGGGAATAAAGGGAGCCATCTCTGGTTGGCTGCCAGTTACTAGTGGTGTTCCTCAGGGCTCTGTGTTCGGACTGGTGATTTGTGTTATATTCCAATAGTTTGGAAGACGGAATTGCTGGCTTTGTTACAAGGTTTGCAGACGATATGAAGACATGAGGAGGGGCAGGTAGTTTTCGGTAGAGAGGGTACAGAAGGACTGAGATAGATTTAGAGAATGGGGAAAAAACAGCAGATGGAATACAGTGCTGGGAAGTGTATGTTCAGGCATTTTGGTAGAAGAAATGAAAGTGTTAACTTCTTCGAAATGGACAGAAAATACCAAACAACTGAGGTGCAAAGGGACACGGGGAGTCCATGTTCAGGATTCCCTAACAGCTAATTTGCAGGTTGAGTCTGTGGTGTGGAAGGCAAATGCAACGTCAGCATTCATTTCCAGAGATCTACAATATATAAGCAAGGATGTAATTTGGGAAGTTGGTCATCACTGGTGAGGCCTCACTTGGAGTACAGGTTTGGGCCGCTTATCTTGGAAAGGATGTGCTGAAACTGGAGAAGGTTCAAAGTATGTTCACAAAAACAGATTCCAGGATTGAATGGATTGTCATATGAAGAGTGTTTAATGGGCCTGAGCCTGTATCAGCAGAGGAATTAGGGCTGATCTCATTGAAACTTATCAAACTGTGGAAGGGCTTGATAGAGTGGATGTGGAAAGGATGTTTCCTGTGGTGGAAGAGTCTACGACCAGGGAACAGAGCATCAGAATAGAGGGGTGTCCTTTCAGAACGGAGATGACAGAGAACGGACAGAGAGTGGTGAATCTGCGGAATTCCGTGCCACAGGCAGCTGTGGAGGCCAATTCTTTAGGTACATTTAGGGCAGAGGTGGATAGAATCTTGATTGATCCGGGAATGAAGGGATACGGGGACAAGTGAGGAGATTGGAGCAGAGAGGAAATTTGGATCAGCCACGATAAAATGACAGAACAGACTCGATGGGGTAAACAGCCTCATTCTGGTCTTATATCTTATAGTCTGACGGTCTGTCCCCAGTGTGAACTCACTGATGTAGCTTCAAGTCAGATGACTAAGTGAATCCCTTCCCACAATCTGAGAAAGAAATGGTTTCTCCCCAGAATGAACTAACTGGTGTCTCTGTAGCTTGGATGACCGAGTGAATCCCTTCCCACATTCAGGGCAGGTGAATGGCCTCTCCCCAGTGTGGATTCGCTGGTGTGACAAAAGGTTGGATGACTGAGTGAATCCCTTCCCACATTCAGAGCAGGTGAATGGCCTCTCCCCAGTGTGAACCAGCTGGTGTCTCTGCAGGGTGGATGAGTGAGTGAATCCCCTCCCACACACAGAGCAGGTGAACGGCCTCTCCCCAATGTGAACTCGCAGATGTATTTTCAAGTCCGAAGACCCAGCAAACTCCTTCCCACAGTCTGAGCAGGTGAACGGCCTCTCCCCAGTGTGAACTCGCTGATGCACTTTCAAGCCAGATGATCGAGCGAACACCTTTCCACAGTCTGAGCAGATGAACGGTTTCTCCCCAGTGTGAACTAACTGGTGCCTCAGTAGACGAAATGACAGAGTGAATCTTTTCCCACAGTCTGAGCAAATGAATGGTTTCTCCCCAGTGTGAAAGCACTGATGTGTGTTCAGTTCAGATGACCGAATGAATCGTTTCCCACAGTCCGAGCAGGTGAACGGCCTCTCCCCAGTATGAACTCGCTGATGTATTTTCATGTCAGATGACAGAGTGAATCTCTTCCCACATTCAGAGCAGCTGAATGGTTTCTCCCCAGTGTGAAATCGTTGATGTACGCTCAGCTGAGCTGCACGAGCGAACTCCTTCCCACATTCTGAGCAGCTGAACGGTTTCTCCCCAGTGTGAACCAGCTGGTGTTCCTGTAGTTGAGATGACCGAGTGAATCCCTTCCCACATTCTGAGCAGATGAACGGTTTCTCCCCAGTGTGAACCAGCTGGTGTCTCAGTAGGTGAGATGACCGAGTGAATCGCTTCCCACATTCAAAGCAGGTGAACGGCCTCTCCCCAGTGTGAACTCGCCCGTGTACCTTCAGTTGAGATGACGAAGTGAACTCCTTCCCACAGTCTGAGCAGGTGAACGGCCTCTCCCCAGTGTGAACTCGCCTGTGTACCGTCAGTTGAGATGACGAAGTGAACTCCTTCCCACAGTCTGAGCAGGTGAACGGCATCTTCTCAGTGTGAACTGGTGACGTTCGTTCAGTTGAGATGACTAAATGAATCCGTTTCGCCATTCAGAGGTGGGGAAAGGCCATGGCACCGTGTGAACTTGCTGGTGTCTCTGTAGTGTGGTTGATTGTGTCAGTGCCTTCCCACACTCTGAGAAACGTCTCCTCACTGGTGAATTTTTGGATATATCTTCAGCATCGATGACAGAATGAATTGCTTCCCACAGTCAGAACAGGCGGAGCATCTCACTGTGGTGTGAACTTGCTGATGTATCTTCAGGCTGGATGACTGTGTAGTTCCCCTCCCTCAAACAGAGCAGGTGGATGGTCTCTCCCCACGGTGAACTCACTGGCGTGTCTGTGGGTAGGCTGTGAGAGAATCCCTTACCACACTGAGAGAAGGAGAATGATATCTCCCCACGGTGAACTCACTGGTGTGTCTGTGGGTAGGCTGTGAGTGAATCCCTTCCCACACTGAGAGAAGGAGAATGATATCCCACTGCGATCAATCATCTGGCTATTCAGAGAGTCAGACGTTTGAATCCCTTGTACACTCAATGCAGTTGAAGAACTGATCTCCGGTGAACAAATGCTGGTGTGTTCTCAGTACCCCGGTTCCTGTGGATAACACTGAGTTACAATAGAAAACTTCATTTCAGACATTCCAACTGGAATGAGGTACATCTTTATCTCCTAGGATCAACAACAATGCAAATTACATCAATGGGTGAAGGAGAATATTTCAGGTGGGATTTTAGTCTGTGGTGAAAACACAGCCGGTCCAGCCTGCTCAGACATTTAATTAGATCATGGCAGATCTGGCCATGGACTCATCTCCATCGACCTGCCGTTTCGCCATAACCCTTAATTCCCCTACGATGCAAAAATCTATAAAACGTTGTCTCAAATACATTTACTGAGGTTGCCTCCACTGCTTCATTAGGCAGAGAAATCCACAGACTCACCACCCTCAGGGAAAACCAGTTCCTCCTCATCTCCATCCCACATCCCCCAATCTTGAGGCAATGTCCTCTCGTACCAGCCTCACCTACCAGTGGAAGCAACTTCCCTGCCTCTGGCTTATCTACCCCTTTCATAATTTTACATGTTTCTGTAAGATCTCCTGTCAATGTGAGCTGTGGCATCACAATTTTACCCAGATCAACTCAAACTGGAGCAACTCAACCTGAGATATACCCCGGGCTACTGTGGGAAGCGAGGTAGGAGATTGCTGAGCCTCTGGCGTTGAGCTTTGTATTACCACTCAGGAAGGGAGATGTACCAGATGATTGGAAGACATTGTTCCCTTGTTAAGCGAATGGAGTAGAGGGAACCCAGAAATTATAGACCAGTGAGTGGAGAGTGCCCCAGTGGCCATCTCCCTCAGTAATCGTTACCTCGCTTTGGATGTGGATGAGGGGGGATGACCTGACAGAGGACGACCATGACGATCGGGTCTCTGGCACTGAGCCTGGTTCCGTGGTGCATGAAGATGAGGAATGCGGTAGTCACAGGATTCAATAGTGAGGGGAACGGACAGGAGGTTCTGCAAGCCTGACAGAGATACGCGCGTGGTGTGTTGCCTCCCAGGTGCCAGGGTACGGGATCTCTCAGATCGAGTGCAGTGTATTCTGAAGGGAGAGGGTGACCAGCCAGAAGTCTCGGTACACGTTGGTATAAATGACACAGGTAGACAAAGGGAGGAGGGCGTGAGGAGAGAATTCAGGGAGTTCGGTAGGAAGCTGAAAGGCAGGACCTCTAGGGTAGTAACCTCGGGATTGCTGCCTGTGCCACATGCTAGCGAGAGCAAGAATAGCATGATCAGGGGTATTAATGTGTGGCTGAGAGACTGGTGTAAGGGGCAGGGCTTAAGATTCCTGGATCACTGGGGCCTCTTCTGGGGGAGGTACGACCTGTACAAAGAGGACGGGTTACACCTGAACCCGAAGGGGTCCAATATCCTAGCCGGCACATTTAATAGAGCTGTTAGGGAGGGTTTAAACTGATTTGGCGTGGGGATGGGAATCGGAGTGATGGGGCTGAGGAAAAGGGAAACAGAAATAAATCGAAGATAGCGTACAACAGAGATTGTAGAAAGAATGGTCAGGAGATGAGGCTTAATCAAAGCCAGTGGCATGAGGAACAGGGCAACAGAGATGTGGGGCAGTTAAAACAGAAAGCAACAAATCCTGGGCTGAGAGTGTTATTTGAATGTACAGAGCATGAGGATTAAAATGGACGATCTTGAAATTCAGCTGCAAATTGGCAACTTGGACAATCTCTGAAACTTGAATAAAAGGTGGCTGCCGTTGGGGGTTGAACGTCCAAGGATATACGGTGTATCAGAATGATAGGTTACTGGGCAGAGAGGGTGGTGTGGCTCTATGGATAAAAATAATATTAAATCATTGGAAGGAGATGACATAGGATTGTAAGGTGTAACCGTCTAACCATATAACAATTACAGCACGGAAACAGGCCATCTCGGCCCTTCTAGTCCATGCGAACGCTTACACTCACCTAGTCCCACCGACCCGCACTCAGCCCATAACCCTCCATTCCTTTCCTGTCCATGTACCTATCCAATTTTACTTTAAATGACAATACCTAACCTGCCTCTACCACTTCTACTGGAAGCTCATTCCACACAGCTACCATTCTCTGAGTAAAGAAATTTCCTCTTGTGTTACCCTTAAACCTTTGCCCCGCTAACTCTCAAATCATGTCCTCTTGTTTGAATCTCCCCTATTCACAATGGAAAAAGCCTATCCACGTCAACTCAATCTATCCCCCTCATTATTTTAAATACCTCTATCAAGTCCCCCCTCAACCTTCTATGCTCCAAAGAATAAAGACCTAACTGTTCAGCCTTTCCCTGTAACTTAGGTGCTGAAACCCAGGTAACATTCTAGTAAGTCTTCTGTGTACTCTCTCTATTTTGTTGATAGCTTTCCTATAATTCGGTGACCGGAACTGTACACAATACTCCAAATTCGGCCTCACCAATGCCTTGTACAGTTTTAGCATTACATCCCAACTCCTACACTCAATGCTCTGATTTATAAAGGCCAGCATACCAAAAGCTTTTTTCACCGCCCTATCCACATGATAGGGTCATGAGTCTCTATGGGTTGAGTTAAGAAATGGCAAGGGTAAAAGGACCCTAATGGCAGTTGTATACAGATCTCCAAACAGCAGTCGGGATGTGGATTACAGGAGATAGAAAAGGCCTGCCAGAAAGGCAATGTCATGATAATCATTGGCAATTTTAACATGAAAGTGAATTGGGAGGACCTGGAGAGAAAGAATTTGTAGAATGTCTAAGGGATTGCTTTTTACAACAGCTGGTTGTTGAGCCCACTAGGGGATCGGCTGTGCTGGACTGGGTGATCCCGATATGATCAAATTCACATTGAAATTTGAGAGGGGAAAAAATAAAACCAATCTGTCAGTATTTCAGTGGAATAAAGGAAATTACAATGGATGAGAGGGGAACTGGCTGCAGTTGACTGAAAAGGGACATTTGCAGGATGGGCAGCACAGCAGAAATGGGTGGATTTTCTGCAAATAATGAGGGAAATGCAAGACAGATATATTCCAAATAAGAAGAAATTTTCAAAGGGAAGAAGGACACTACTGTGGCTGACAAGTGAAGTCAGAGCCAAAGTAAAAGCAAAAGAGAGGGCATACGAGGAAGTTGGAGCTAGTGGGAAGATAGAGAATTGGGAAGCTTTAAAAACTTGCAGAAGAAAACTCAGATGGTCATTTAGAAGGAAAAGATGAATTATGAGAGGAAGCTGGTGACTAATATCAAAGAAGATACTGAAAGCTTTTTAAAATATATATAAAGGGTAAAAAGAGCCGAGGGTAAATTTAGGACCAATACAAAATATCGCTGGAGTTACTGTAATGAGAGTTGCTGAGAGGTAAGAGGAACTGAATGCGTACCAGACATTCAAGAGTATCAGGGAAGTGAAGTTTGTGCAGTGACAATTACGACGCAGAAGGTGCTCTGGAAGTTTAATGGTCTGAGGGTGGATAAATCTCCAGGACCTGATGCAATGCACCCTCGGGTTCTGAAGAAAATAGCTGGAGAGATAGTGGAGGCATTAACAATGATCTTTCAAGAATCGATAAATTCTGGCATTGTACCAGATGACTGGAAAATAGCAAATGTTCCTCCGCTATTTAAGAAGGGTCAGAGGCAACAGAAAGGGAACTATAGACCTGTTAGCATGACATCAATGGCTGGCAGTTGATGGAATCGATTGTTAGGGATGTGATTATGGAGTACCTAGAGCCGCATGACAAGATCGGCCAAAGCCAGCATGGTTTCCTGAAAGGAAAATCCTGCCTGACAAACCTACTGCAATTCTTTGAGGAAATTACAAGCAGGGTAGACAAAGGAGATGCAGTAGACGTGGTGTACTTGGATGTTCAGAAGGCCTTTGACAATGTGCTGCACATGAGGTTGCTTAGCAAGATAAAAGCCCATGGTATGACAGGGAAGTTATTAAAGTGGGTGGAGCATTGGCTGATCAGCAGAAAACAAAGAGTGGGAATAAAGGATCCTATTCTGTCTGGCTTCCTGTTACCAGTGGAGTTCCACAGAGGTCAGAGTTGGGACCGCTGCTTTTTATGATACATGTTAATGATTTTGACTATGATATTAAAGGATTTATGGCTAAATTTGCCAATGATTAAAAGATAGGTGGAGGAGCGGGTAGTGTTGAGGAAACAGAGAGACTGCAAAGTGACTTAGATAGTTTAGAGGAATAGCAAAGAAGTGGTAAATGAAATACAATGTTGGAAAGTGTGTGGTGATGCAATTTGGTGGAAGAAATAAATGGGCAGACTATGATTTAGATGGGGAGAGAATTCAAAATGCAGAGATGCAAAGAGACTTGAGAGTCCTTGTGCTAGATACACTAAAGGTGAACCTCCAGGTTGAGCCGATTGTGAATAAGGCAAAATTCTAGAGGTATAGAATATAAGAGCAGTGATGTGATGTTGTGGCTTTATAAGGCACTCGGGAGACCACACTTGGAGTATTGTGTACAGGATTGGGCTCCTCATTTTGGAAAGGATATATTGACATTGGTGATGGCTCACAGAAGATTCACGAGAATGATTCCAGGTATGAAATGGTTACTGCGATGAAATCTTAAGTTTTATTCATTATGGACTGTGCCTTTAAGAATCATGCCTGTAAGAGAGAGACGTACAGCGCAAGTAGAGGGAGAGAGAAGAGAGAGGGGGAGGGAGGGAGGAGAGAGGGGGAGAGAGAGAGGGAGTGGGAGAGGGGGAAAGGGGAGGGAGAGAGAGAGAGAGAGAGAGAGAGAGAGAGAGAGAGAGAGAGAGAGAGAGAGAGAGAGAGAGAGAGAGAACGAGAACGCTACATGATGGACAGCTGCTGTTCAGCACACCGGCATTAAAACAAGCGTCACTGTCTCTTTCCTGGGACACGCAGATGCACAAAGGCTGGTGGCGGAATTGCCACTGAACTTTTAAGTGCCCACAAGGGTGGGGCTGAGGATCGATTAAGAGGAATCGACCCATGACTATTCGTGTGTTTGAGGGCGACCCTGTGGAATCTACTGGTGTGTCTAACCCTTGCTTGGGTTGGTAGATTATCACTTGAAGATGGCGCTCTTAAGCTGGTCATGTTTGGCTAACTTGGAAGATTTGGGGGACATCGAGGAGGATTGACAACATCTGTTTACTTGGATTAAATCTCTCTCTCTCTCTCTCTCTCACTTCAATCCCGTGGACCGAATTGAATTTCCTTACCACACCATCGTAAGACTGTATCATTTACCACCTAAGCTTGAAGAAGTTCGGGGATTTATACATTTACACCTGTATATGCATAACAGCATTAACTCTTGATTTACCTGGTTTGAGTTACTAAATGACGTGGTTACTAATAAAACAGTGTTTTGTTAACAGCAAAACCAGACTCCAGGCGTTCCATTGCTGCTGAGACTTTTGTGTTCGTAACAGTTACCGCATGAGGAACGTCCGGCAGTTCTTGAGCTGTATTCCCTGGAGTTCAGGAGAATGAGGGAGTTCTCACAGAAACACTCTGAACATTAAAAGGCCTGAACTGATTAGATATGGAAAAGTTATTTCCCGTGGTAGGGGAGTCTAGGACAAGAGGGCACGACTTCAGGATTGAAGGACGACCTTTCGGAACTGAGATGCGGAGAAATTACTTTAGTCTGAGGGTTGTAATTCTGTGGAATTTGTTGCCATGAGCGGCTGTGGAGGCCAAGTCATTGGGTGTATTTAAGGCAGAGATAGATAGTTTCTTGATTAGCCAGGGCATCTAAGGGTATTGGGTGAAAGCAGGGGAATGCGGATGACTGGAAGAATTGGATCAGCCCATGATTGAATGGCGGTGCAGTCTCGATGGGCCGAATGGCCTACTTCTGCTCCTGTATTTTATGGAGCCTTGCTTCAGTGGTGGGCAAGTTGTTGGAGAAGATCCTGGGAGGCAGGACTTCAGACAATTGGAGAGACATAATCTGATCAGGGATAGTCAGCATGGCTTTGTTAAGGGCAGATCGTGCCTTACGAACCCGACTGATTTCTTTGAAGATGCAACAAAGCACAGTGATGAAGGTAGAGCATTGGATGTAGTGGACATGGCTTTCAGTACGACTTTTGATAAGGTTCCTCAAGCAAAGCTCATTGAGAAATTAATGAGGCAAGGATCCAAGGTGACCTTGCTTTGTGGATCCAGAATTGGTTTGCCCACAGAAGGCAAAGGGTGCATGTAGATGCTGTATGAAGGATGGTGACCAGTGCTGTTCAGCAGGGATCTTTTCTGGGACCCTTCCTCTTTGTAACTTTTACAAATGACCTTGATGAGGAAGTAGGGTATAAGATGATGAGAGGCATGATCATGTGGATAGTCCGAGGCTTTTTCCCGGGTCGGAAATGGTTGCCACAAGAGGACACAGGTTTCATGTGCTGGGAAGTAGGTACAGAGGAGATGTCAGGGGTAAGTCTTTTACTCAGAGAGTGGTGAGTGTGTGGAATGGGCTGCTGGCAACGGTGGTGGAGGCAGATATGATAGGGTCTTTGAAGAAACTTTTGGATAGGTAAATGGAGCTTATTAAAATAGAAGGCTAAGTGGGCCGAAGGGCCTGTTTCGTGCTGTAGGTTTCCTATGTTTCTAGAAGGGTGGGTTTGTAAGTTTGTCGATGACACAAATGTTGGGGTTGTTGTGGATAGTCTGGAGGTTACAGCCGCACATCAATAGGATGCAGAACTGGGCTGAGAAGTGACAGATGCAGTTCAACCCAGTGGTTCCTTTCAGTAGGTCACATTTGAAGACAGAATACAACATTAATGTTAGGACTCTTGGCAGGGTGGAGGATCAGTGAGATCTTGGGGTCCGTGTCAATTGTGCACACAAAGCTGCTGGGCAGGTTGACAGTGTTGTTAAGAAGGCCTTCATCAACAATGGGATTGAGTTCAAATGCCCTGAGTTAACTTTACAGATATAAGGCATTAGTTAGACCTCACTTTTGGTACTGTGTTCAGTTCTCGTCCCCTCAATACAGGAAGGACGTGGATACTATAGACAGAGGGCAGAAGAGATTTACAGATATAAGGCCTTAGTTAGACCTGACTTTTGGTACTGTGTTCAGTTCTCGTCCCCTCAATACAGGAAGGACGTGGATACTATAGACAGAAGGCAGAGGAGTCTTACAGACATAAGGCCTTAGTTAGACCTCACTTTTGGTACTGTGTTCAGTTCTCGTCCCCTCAGTACAGGAAGGACGTGGATACTATAGACAGAGGGCAGAGGAGATTTACAGATATAAGGCCTTAGTTAGACCTCACTCTTGGTACTGTGTTCAGTTCACGTCCCCTCAATACAGGAAGGACGTGGATACTATAGACAGAGGGCAGAGGAGATTTACAGATGTAAGGCCTTAGTTAGACCTGACTTTTGGTACTGTGTTCAGTTTTGGTCCCCTCAATACAGGAAGGACGTGGATACTATAGACAGAGGGCAGAGGAGAATTACAGATATAAGGCCTTAGTTAGACCTCATTTTTGTTACTGTGTTCAGTTCTGTTCCCTCAATACAGGAAGGACGTGGATACTATAGACAGAGGGCAGAGGAGATTCACAGATATAAGGCCTTAGTTAGACCTGACTTTTGGTACTGTGTTCAGTTCTGGTCCCCTCAATACAGGAAGGACGTGGATACTATAGACAGAGGGCAGAGGAGATTTACAGATATAAGGCCTTAGTTAGACCTCACTTTTGGTACTGTGTTCAGTTCTGGTCCCCTCAATACAGGAAGGACGTGGATACTATAGACAGAGGATTGAGGAGATTTACAGATATAAGGCCTTAGTTAGACCTCGCTTTTGGTACTGTGTTCAGTTCTGGTCCCCGCAATACAGGAAGGACGTGGATACTATAGACAGAGGGCAGAGGAGATTTACAGATATATGGCCCTAGTTAGATCTCACTTTTGGTACTGTGTTCAGTTCTGATCCCATCAATACAGGAAGGACGTGGATACGATAGACAAAGTGCAGAGGAGATTTACAGATATAAGGACTTAGTTAGACCTCACTTTTGGAACTGTGTTCAGTTCTGGTCCCCACAATACAGGAAGGACGTGGATACTATAGACTGTGGGCAGAGGAGATTAACAAGGATGTTGGATGAATTGGAGAGCATGCCTCATAAGAATAGGTTGAGTGAACTTCAGAGCGACGGAAGATGAGAGGTGACCTAAAAGAGGTGAACATGATGATGAGGGGCATTGATAGTGTGGATAGCAAGAGGCTTTTTCCCAAGATTGAAATGGCTAACATGAGGGGGCATAGTTTTAAGGTGCTTGGAAGTAGGTACAAGGGTGATGTCAGAGGTATGTTTTTCACAGGGAGTGGTGGGTACAATAGGACCTTTTCAGAGACTTTTAGATAGGTACATGGAGCTTAGAAAAATAGAGGGCTATGTGGTAGGGAAATTCTAGGCAGTTTCTCAAATAGGTTACACATTCGGTGCAACAATGTGGGCCGAAGGGCCTGTAATTACACTGTGGATTTCTGTCTCTATATGAACTCCTCATCTTCTAACAAGGCACGGATCAGTTATCCTGGTCACAATGACCATCAAATTCTCTGACTGTATTTTTGTCTGTATGAGGATGTTTCTGCGTTCAATCAGCCTGTGACTTGTCTCAATTTGTCTCTGTCCTTTGGTATTATTTCAAGTTCTGGTCATGTTCCACAACACGACAAAGTGCAATTGTTAGAACATGTAGAATCCTGGAGATTTTCTAATTACTCGGATCCCCACCCCAGCTGATTGACAGTGATGAACCCATTGATATCAATGCCAGCAATCTTGAATGGGAGGGCAGCAGTTATTCTCATTGAAGTGTGGCACTTTTGTGATGTGAAAGCCACAAGTCACTTCTCCTCGTGGACAAAAGAGTTATTTACCCAGCGGTTTTTTTGGCCAAACAGCACTAATTGACAGTTTAATTGATTGGAAGGTAGACTTTTCATCCAAGATTAACTAGGAAATATATTTTTGTTCCGAGTTACTAATCCTTGCATGTATACAGCTGGACCTCGGCAGTGTTTGAGAGAGACATTCGCTCACATTTCCTCCGACTGTACCGGGACAACGCTGGCAGAGTCACGCATGGCTGCCTCTTTACCCAGAAGGACGCACGAACGAGAAAGCTGTCTGTCAGCCACCGAACGATCTAGTGATACGCATGCGCCGCAGAGATGGCGGCAGCTCCAGCGCTCATCAGCTGAAAGCTCCCCGGGGTCCGGGTACGGATCGTGGGGCTGAGGAAGAGGGAACGGACCGGGGCTGTCCTGGGATGCAGGACCAGTGCGGCAGCAGCTCACAGTAATAGCCCTTCAATCGCGTTTCAGACACCGGAGATTAATTCCCTCCCGGAATCCCCTCCGACCTGCAGCCGGTCCTTGTGAACCTCTCGTCTACTGAGCGCATGCGCGATAGTTCGGACCGCCTCAGACCTCCGCGCATGCGCATTTGAGCAAACAGGAGATAATCTGCAGATGCGGAAATCCAAAGCAACAGACGGGAAATGCTGGAGGAAAATCAGAGGGGCCGGCAGCAACTGTGGAGAGGAGAGAACAGTCGGCGTTTCAGACCGAGACCCTTTTTCAGGACTGGAAAGAGAGGGAGGGAGTACGAATCTGGGGGAAGGTGAGGTGATATGGTAAACAGGGATAGATAGATAGATAGATAGATACTTTATTCATCCCCATGGGGAAATTCAACCTTTTTTCCAATGTCCCATACACTTGTTGTAGCAAAAAAGTAATTACATACAATACTTAACTCAGTAATAGCTGAGAAGTTGATTGGTGAGAGTGATAAAGGGGTGGAGAATTATTATTATTAAATACTATTAATCCCGAGTGAGGAATTCTTTCGTTACAGCAGCGACATTTAAAAACATACTTAGCACTGTGCAGACTTTACTAAAAATAAAGATTAACAATATACACAATAATTATATATTAAATAATAACGCAGAGACTATTGAACTACGATGTGTGTTCTCCTGTTGAAGCGAATGAACGGTTGTATTCTGATTGCATTTGGTAGGAAAGAGTTTCTGTAACAATCCTTGTGACGGCGCAGCTGAGTGAGTCCGTTCGAAATGGGAGGGGGGCTCCGCGGCCTACTCAGTCGGTCCTGGAGAGGATGTGACAGACTGACAATAACGGATAACAGTTTGTTGAGCGACCTCCTCTCCATCACTGATTCAAAAGACTCCGGGTTGTTGCCAAGGATGGATCCAGCCTTTCTGATGAGTTTATTTTGCATCACCAGCACCGACGCTGCTCCCACAACATGAAGCAGCAAAGAAGACTGCAGTCTCTACAACAGACTGGAAAAAGACCTGCAACATCCCGCCTCACACATTCACGGATCTCGGGTTCCTTAGAAAATAGACTCCGCGCATCCCCTTCCTGTGAACAGCCTTGGTGTTGGTTTATCAGTCACGTTTACTGCCGAGGTGAACCCCGAGTATTTGTACTCCCCCACCACCGCGACGTCTTCTCCCAGAAGGTATACAGGACTCGTCACTGTCCTCTTCCTCCTAAAATCAATCAACATCTCCCCGGTTTCGGCCACATTCGGTGATTCCTCCCTCACTATTCCACAATCCTGTCCACCAGTCCTCTGTACCCCGACTCCTGCCCATCTCTGATGCACCCAACTACCGCAGAGTCATCAGAGAACTTCTGCAAGTGGCCAGACTCAGAGTTGTACTGAAAGTCTGAGGTGTACAGTGTGAACAGAAACGGAGACAGGACAGTCCCTGGTGGGGCTCCAGTGACACTCACCTCCACCTCAGGCAGAGAACCACCCAGCGGTACAAACTGGGCTCTATCAGTCAGGAAGGCAGTGATCCAGGGGAGAGTGGATTTGTCTACGCCCATCCTTTGCAGCTTCTTGCCCACCAGTCCTCTGGTTTTCGTTACAGTTGCACCAACAAGAATAGAGTAGAAATATAGCAAAATAAAACCAGAAGTAATGAAATAATACTAAGTAGATTATGCCAAGTGGAAATAAGTCCAGGACCAGCCTATTGGATCAGGGTGTCTGACGCTCCGAGGGAGGAGTTGTAAAGTTTGATGGCTACAGGCAGGAATGACTTCCTATGCATCTCGGTGAAATGAGTCTCTGGCTGAATGTACTCCTGTGCCTAACCAGTACATTATGGAGTGGATGGGAGTCATTGTCCAAGATGGCACGCAACTTGGACAGCATCCTCTTTTCGGACACCACCGTCAGAGAGTCCAGTTCCACCCCCACAACATCACTGGCCTTACGAATGAGTTTGTTGATTCTGTTGGTGTCTGCTACCCTCAGCCTGCTGTCCCAGCACACAACAGCAAACATAATAGCACTGACCACCACAGACTCGTAGAACATCTTCAGCATCGTCCGGCAGATGTTAAAGGACCTCAGTCTCCTCAGGAAATAGAGACGGCTCTGACCCTTCTTGCAGACAGCCTCAGTGTTCTTTGACCAGTCCAGTTTATTGTCAATTCGTATCCCCAGGTACTTGTAATCCTCCACCATTTCCACACTGACCCTTTTGATGGAAACAAGGGTCACCGGTGCCTTGGCCCTCCTCAAATCCACCACCAGCTCCTTGGTTTTTTTCACATTAAGCTGCAGATGATTCTGCTTGCACCATGTAACAAAGTTTCCCACCGTAACCCTGTACTCAGACTCAGCTCCCTTGCTGATGCATCCAACTATAGCAGAGTCATCAGAAAACTTCTGAAGATGACAAGACTCTGTGCAGTAGTTGAAGTCCGAGGTGTAGATGGTGAAGAGAAAGGGAGACAGGACAGTCCCCTGTGGAGCCCCAGTGCTGCTGACCACTCTGTCTGACACACAGTGTTGCAAGCGCACGTACTGTGGTCTGCCAGTCAGGTAATCAATAATCCATGACACCAGGGAAGCATCCACCTGCATCACTGTCAGCTTCCCACCCAGCAGAGCAGGGCGGATGGTGTTGAACACACTGGAGAAGTCAAAAGACATGACCCTCACAGTGCTCGCCGGCTTGTCCAGGTGGGCGCAGACACGGTTCAGCAGGTAGACGATGGCATCCTCAACTCCTAGTCGGGGCTGTTAGGCGTACTGGAGGGTGTCTAAGTGTGCCCTAAACATAGGCCGGAGCTGCTCTAGAACAAGTCTCTCCAGGGTCTTCATGATGTGGGAGGTCAATGCCAATGTCAATGTAGTCATTGGAGCCACTGGGGCGCGGCGTCTTCGGTACAGGAACGAGGCAGGACGTCTTCCACAGCACAGGAACCTTCTGGAGCCTCAGGCTCAGGTTGAAGACACGGTGAAGTACCCCAAATAGCTGGGGGGCACAGGCTTTGAGCACCCTGGGGCTGACACCATCCGGGCTTGCAGCCTTGCTTGGGTGGAGACGTTTCAGCTGTCCTCTCACCTGTTCAGCTGTGAAGCCCACCGTGGTGGTTTCAGGTGTGGGAGGGGTGTAGTCACGAGAGCAGGGTGGGGGGCTGTGAGGAGTAGTAGGAGGCGAGAGTGGAGTATGTGTTGGTTGGGGCCGACAACAGATTAATCATGTGGGGGATGGGCAGGGGCCACAGTGTCAAATCTGTTGAAGAACAGATTAAGTTCCTTGGCCCTGTCCACACTGCCTTCAGCTCCTCTATTGCTAGTTTTTCGGAACCCAGTGATGGTCCTCATCCCACTGCAGATCTCTCTCATGTTGTTCTGCTGGAGTTTCCACTCAAGCTTCCTCCTATACCTGTCTTTAGCCTCCCTGATCATGGCTTTCAGGTCCCTCTGTAATGTCCTCAACTCCTCCCTATATCCATCTCTAAATGCCCTCTTTTTAGCGTTCAGGATGTCCTTAATGTCCTTTGTTACCCATGGCTTGTTATTTGCATAACGAAGGACAGGTCTCGCCAGAACATTGCAGTCCACACAGAAGCTGATGCAACCAGACTTCTCCATGTGGCTCACAGAGGGCCTGCCAGTCTGTCGCCTCAAAACAATCCTATAACCGTATGTAACCATACAACAAATACAGCACGGAAACAGGCCATCTCGGCCCTTCTAGTCCGTGCCGATGCTTACACTCACCTAGTCCCAGTGGTCTGCACTCTGCCAATAACCCTCCATTCCTTTCCTGTCCATAGACCTATCCAATTTTATTTAAATGACAATACCGAACCTGCCTTTACCACTTCTACTGGAAGCTCATTCCACACAGCTACCACTCTCTGAGTAAAGAAATTCCCCCTCGTTTTACCCTTAAACTTTTGCCCCTTAACTCTTAAATCGTGTCCTCTTGTTTGAATCTCCCCAACTCTCAATGGAAAAAGCCTATCCACGTCAACTCGATCTATCCCTCTCATTATTTTAAATACTTCTATCAAGTCCCCGCACAACCTTCTACGCTCCAAAGAATAAAGACCTAACTTGTTCAGCATTTCCCTGTAACTTACGTGCTGAAACCCAGGGAACATTCTGATAAATCTTCTCTGTACTCTCTCTATTTTGTTGACATCTTCCCTATAAGTCGGTGACCAGAACTGTACACAATACTCCAAATTCGGCCTTACCAATGCGTTGTACAATTTTAACATTACATCCCAACTCCTGTACTCAATGCTCTGATTTATAAAGGCCCCATAACAAAAGCTTTCTTCACCACCCTATCTACATGAGTTTCCACCTTCAGGGAAGTATGCACCATTATTCCTAGATCACTCTGTTCTATTGCATTCTTCAACGCCCTACCATTTACGATGTATGTCCTTTTTGGATTATTCCTACCAAAACGTAGCACCTCACATTTATCAGCATTAAACTCCATCTGCCATCGTTCAGCCCACTCTTCTAACTGGCCTAAATCTCTCTGCAAGCTTTGAAAACCTACTTCATTATCCACAACGCCACCTACCTTAGTATCATCTGCATAATTACTAATCCAATTTACCACCCCATCATCCAGATCATTAATGTATATAACAAACAACATTGGACTCAATACAGATCTCTGAGGCACACCACTAGTCACCGGCCTCCAACCTGACATACAGTTATCCACCACTACTCTCTGGCATCTCCCATCCAGCCACTGTTGAATCCATTTTACTACTTCAATATTAATACCTAACGATTGAACCTTTCTAACTAACCTTCCGTGCTGAACCTTGTCAAATGCCTTACTGAAGTACATATAGACAACATCAACTGCTCTGCCCTCGTTCACTTTCCTCGGAACCTCTTCAAAAATTTCAATAAGATTTGTCAAACATGACCTTCCACGGACAAATCCATGCCGACTATTCCGAATCAGACCCAGTCTATCCAAATAATTATATATACCATCTCTAAGAATCCATTAATTTACCCACCACTGACGTCAAACTGACAGGCCAGTAATTGCTAGGTTTACTCTTAGAATCCCTTTTAAACAATGGAACCACATCAGCAATACGCCAATCTTCCGGCACCATCCCCGTTTCTAATGACATTTAAAATATTTCTGTCAGAGCCCCTGCTATTTCTACACCAACTTCCCTCAAGGTCCTAGGGAATATCCTGTCAGGACCCGGAGATTTATCAACTTTTATTTTCCTTAAAAGTGCCAGTACTTCCTCCTCTTTAATCATCATAACTTCCCTACTTGTTTCCCTTACCTTACACAATTCAATATCCTTCTCTTTAGTGAATACCAAAGAAAAGAAATTGCTCAAAATCTCACGCATCTCTTTCGGCTCCACACATAGCAGTCCACTCTGATTCCCTAAGGGACCAATTTTATCCCTCACTATCCTTTTGCTATTACTATAACTGTAGAAACCCTTCGGATTAATTTTAACCTTACTTGCCAAGGCAACCTCGTATCTTCTTTCAGCTTTTCTAATTTCTTTCTTAAGATTCTTCTTACATTCTTTATATTCCTCGAGCACCTCATTTACTCCATGCTGCCCTGGGGCTGACACTATCCGGGCCTGCAACCTTGCTTGGGTGGAAACTTTTCAGCTGTGAAACCCACCGTGGTGGCTTCAGGTGACGGAGGTGTGTAGTCATGAGAGCAGAGTGGTGGCTGTGGGGAGGGTTAGGAGGGGAGAGTGGAGTATGTGTTTGTTAGGGGCCGACAACAGATTAATCATGTGGGGGATGGGCAGGGGCCACAGTGTCAAATCTGTTGAAGAACAGATTAAGTTCCTTGGCCCTGTCCACACTGCCTTCAGCTCCTCTATTGCTAGTTTTTCGGAACCCAGTGATGGTCCTCATCCCACTGCAGACCTCTCTCATGTTGTTCTGCTGGAGTTTCCACTCAAGCTTCCTCCTATAACTGTCTTTAGCCTCCCTGATCTTGTCTTTCAGGTCCCTTTGTATTGTCCTCAGCTCCTCCCAATTTCCATCTCTAAACGCCCACTTTTTAGCGTTCAGGATATCCTTAATGTCCTTTGTTACCCATGGCTAGTGTGTGTATCTCGGGGGTGGGGGTGGGTGCGGTGGGGTGGTTTGGGTGGTGGGGTGTCTTAGAAAAGGCTGAATATATCACATTTAACAGTCTCCTACCATTAGAGAAGGGATAACGGCCATTTACACAACGTGTTTGATCTTGAGAGATAATTTTTAGCAAGAAAATTCTCCAGCTGATTAGCCATTATTTTTCAAAGTATTTTAGCATCCGCATTTAATGATGAAATAGGTCTATATGATGCACAGTCAGTGGAAGGTCCTTTATTATGTTGATTTCAGGCTTACTTCCTGTGCCACGTGCAACCGGGCTAAGAACTGGGAAGGCAGAACAGTTAAACTTGCAGCGAAGCAGTTGGTGCAGCGGGGTAGTTTCAGATATCGGGATCATTGAGCTCTCTTCACTGGCAGGAAAGACCGGTGTCATGGCAACAGGCTACACCTAGGATAAAGTTGTTTCGCTGGCAGTGCCTGGGAGAGTTTTAAATCATGTGGCATAAACTTTTCACAATTAAACTCCAATCATCTTGCTAGGTTCATTTCCATTTCATTTTCATTTTTAGAATCTTTTTATTACTACATAATCTTCAACAACTATAGAATAATACAAAACTTCAACATATTAATATGTATACAACTAATAGAGCTGAAGAAAACAAACTAATAGTAATATATAAAATGAAAAAAATTATATATAGAAAAAAGAAGGAAAAAGAAAGAACCCTATCTAACTAAGAAAAAAACATTAACTTAAAAACAAAACAACATTAGGAATCAACCCCCGGAAGCAATACGTTGAACCATCATCTAGATATATAGAAAAAAGTCATCAACCGCCAATTCACATTTTTTTTTAAAAGATAATAAAATTGGAAGGAAACCATATAGAATAAATCAAATTAAATGGAGATATCTGGCAAAAGAACCCCATCTTCTCTCAAAATCAAATCGAGGTTCAAAAGTTCTACTTCTAATTATTTTCCAAGCTGAGTCATAACATTATTTGAGAAAACCATTCAACTAAGGTAGGAGAAGAGATATCTTTCCATTTTAATAAAATAGCCCTTCTTGCCAACAATGTAACAAATGCAATTACATTTTGATCTGAAGATGAAATACCCTGAATATTATGCGGAACTATTCCAAATAGAACAGTGAGTCTATTAGGTTGTAAATTAATTTTCAAAGCTTTAGAGATTGTAGAAAATAAAGATTTCCAAAATAGTTTCAATGAAGAACATGACCAGAACATATATGACAAAGTAGCTACTTCAGTTTTACATCTATCACAGTAATTATCTACACTAGGAAATAGTTTAGATAGTCTCTCATTTGTTAAATGATAACGTTGGACAATTTTAAATTGATTTAAACAGTGATTGGCACATAGAGATGAAGAATTTCCATTTTTCAAAATTCGAACCCAATCTTCATTCACAAAGGTCATATTAAGTTCTCTCTCTCAATCTTGTTTAATCTTTAGTGATAGGTTCTCTTTTTGTAACAAGAGTAAACTATAAATTTAACTAATGGAACCTTTCACTAAGGGATTCAATTTCAAAATGGTATCCAACAAATCAGATTCTTGTAAATATGGAAATATAGGTAAATATTGTTGTAAAAATGTCTAACCTGAAAATATTGCAAAAATTGTGTGTGAGAGAGAGTATTTGTTAATTAACTCTTCAAAAGTCATCAATCGACCATTACAAAATAAATCTGTAAAAGAAAGGATCCCTTTATTTTTCCATAGGAGAAAAATGGGGTAGGTTATTGAATGTTTAAATGAAAAGTTTCGATATAAAAAACTAGACAAATTAAATTGTTTAAAATTTTAAAAATTACGAAACTGAATCGAAATCCGTAAAGATTGTTTAATAACCGGGTAAAAATTTAAATTTGGAATTTTAGAGAGCTGTAACGGTAATGAAGCTCCTAATATTGAAGTTAAATGAAATTGTTTAACAGCTTTTAATTCCAAATCAACCCAAAGCGGTTTTTGGCTCTTATTAAGCCAGTATAACCAAAAACATAATTGTCTAATATTTGCAGCCCAATAATACAGTCTTAAATTAGGAGGTGTAAATCCACCATCTTTTTTGGGTTTTTGTAAATGGTGCTTGTTAATTCTTGATCTCTTATTGTTCCAAATAAAGGAAGAAATAAGAGAGTCAATTTGATTTTAAAAAAATAGTTAAAAAGATAGGTATATTTTGGAAAATATATAAAAATCTAGGTAAAATCATCATTTTGACAGCATGGATACGACCTATTAAAGAAAGAATAAATGGATTCCATCTAGAAAATAGTAATTTCATGAAGTCTACTAAAGGAACTATATAAGCTTTATCAAGATCTTTATATGTTTTCGTAATTATAATACCTAAATATCTAACTGTATTAACAATTCTAAAAGAAATATCATTATATCTACTAACAGGAGTATTTCATGGAAACAATTCAATTTTATTCAAATTAAGTTTATGTCCTGAAAATTTTCCAAAATCTTTAAGTGTTTCCAAAATATTAGGAATTGAGTCATCAAGATTCGAAATATAAATCAAAAGATCATCTGCATGAAGAGAAATCTTATGTATCGTTCCATTTATAGAAATAACATAAATGTTTTTGGTAATGTTATAGCTAAAGGCTCCAATACAAGATTAAATAATAAAGGGCTTAATGGACATACCTGTCTAGTACCACGACAAAGAAGACCTGTAATTGTTAGTAATGACGGTGGCAATAGGGTTCTTATAGATTATTGAATCCATCTATTAAAATTAATAACAAAACCAATTTTTCTAATACTTTGAGCAAGTATGGCCACTCAATTCTATCGAATGCCTTTTCTGCACCAAGAGCGATAACACATTGAGGTTGCTTAGATAATGGTGAAAAAATAATGTCCACAAATCTCCGAACATTAGAGAAAGAGTAACGGCCTTTAATAAAGCCCGTTTGGTCCATGGAGATGATTTAAACATGATATTTAATAGCGAAATTGGTCTATATGAGGAGCAGTCAACAGGGTCTTTATCTTTTTTACAATATTAAGGAAATAGATGCCTCATAAAAAGAAGAAGGTAAATTACCCTTCTCAAAGGATTCATAAAATATTTCCAAAATATTCGGAGAAACTAATCTTTCAATTTTTTTTTGAAAAATCCCACCGAATAACTATCAAGTCTGGGAGGTTTACCTGATTGCATTGATAAAATAGCTTTCTGAATTTCATGCTCGGTAATTGTAGCATCAAGCATCTGTTGATCTTCATCAGAAATTTGTGGAAATTTAATCTTATGTAAAAATTTTCCATTTTGGAGGAATTTGCTGAAAATTGAGATCTATAAAGATCAGAGTAAAAATCTTGAAAAGTCTTATTAACATCATCATAGTTACTTACTATATCTCCATTGTTTTTACGAATCGTTAAAATTTGCCTTTTAGCTCTAACTGCTCTTAGTTGGGAAGCTAAGAGCTTATTATTTTTATCACCAAAAATATAAAATTGACTTTTGAATTTAAGCAAATATCCTTCAATAGGATATGTTAGTAATAAGTTATACTGTGATTGTAGTTCTACTTTCTTTTATACGAAACAACATTTGGAGAGATTGCATTAATGTTATCTAATACTTTAATTTGTTTCGAAATTTTATCGAATTCCATTCTTGTTTGTTTCTTCAATTTAGGTATATACGATATAATTTGACCACGTCGATAAGCTTTTAATGTCTCCCAAATTACTAACTTGGAGACGTTTCCTATATTACTAAAGAGATATAGCTGATAAATAAAGAGATATAGTTTCAATAAACTCATCAAATTCTGCACTTTGTAATAAATGTTCTGGAAAACGTCAAAATGGTCTGGTAGAAACAACATCTTTCAATTCAAATATTAAATTTAAAGGAGCATGATCAGAGATAGCAATCGCATCTTACTCACATTTCTGAACATTATAAAATAGTCAATTCTCGAATATTTATTATGAACATGTGAAAAAAAGGAATATTCTCTATCAGTAGGATGCATATGCCTCCAGATCTCAAATAAACATTAATCAATTTAAAAGGAATTAATAAGTGATGCAGAACGGTTTGGAAGTTGATGTTTTGGATGATGACTTATCCATTAAAACATTTAAGCAAATATTAAAATCGCCACCCATTAATAACATATATTCATTTAAATCAGATCAGGTAATAGAGCAAAAACTGCTTCAGAAAATGAGGGATAATCAACATTTGGTCCATAAATATTAACCAAAACTATTCTCTAATTACAAACTATTCCTTTAACAATTAAAAATCTACCATTACTATCGGCTATAATATCCTCCTGATTAAAAGGAATATTAGAGTCGATAAAAATAGAGAAGCGTCTAGTTTTACTCTGGGAATTTGCATGAAATAGAGGACCCTTCCCAAATTTAAAAAATCGATTTTTATCACATAACCTGATATGCGTCTCTTGAGCAAAAATTATATCAAGCTGGAATCGATTTATAATTTTAAATGTTTTCTTACGCTTAATAGGGTGATTCCAACTGCGGACGTTCCAAGTTAAAACACTTAACTGTTTAGATGTCATCATGAAACTTTGTATCTAAAAAAAGTAGTTTGACGCATGTCAGGATAAAGTGATCGAAAATGGCGGAGATGAACAGCAATAAAAATAATTAGCGTATGCTCCGGGATTCCATAATTGGGATAGAAAAAGAAAAAAAAAACACCCAAGCTACAAAGCCCAGAAGCAAGTCGATGTCAATCGATGCAAGCCCCAAGAAATGCATTGACGCGAATACAACTCCGCCTAGCTGAGTAATAAAAAATAATAATAATAAAGTAATTTCTATCTCCCTCTACCGAATATAAATCTCATTACAGTCAACATATATCTCAGTATAATTAACTTGGAAGGATAGTGTTTTTCTTGTGAAACCAAACGACCTTCAATTTGAAAGTAACCTTCATAATATTAGATAAGGAAAGAAAAACACATCCAAAACAATTCGTGGAATATTTGCACAAAACAAAAACAATCGCCATCCTTAAATTGTCCAATCTGTCTTTAAAACACAAGGAAATCCAAATAATTACTTTAAAAAAAATCTTCAATAAAGCATACAGAATAAAAAAAAAACCAACTGATTCATTTAAATACCGCAAAAAATGTTCTAGATGTTCAAACTTAACTACAGCCTATCAACAGTTTCTATCATGAAAAAAGCTTCGTTTGATAAACAAGTTTCACAGAAGGAGCAAAAGCAGCGTGTTGCTAAACAATTTCGTATGGGGGGGGGACGTCACGTGATGACGTAGGATCGAGACGTGGAAATTCAGCTCTCCCGTAAAAACCAATGAAACAAAGTTTAAGTGAAGAAGAGTTAATAAATACCTTCTAGAAACTACTTATAAACAATTCGGGATTATCTTTAGATATGCCTCCTAAACAGAAACAGAAGAGAATTACTACTTTGAAGACAGCTCGAGTTGGTGGGGAAAGAGGCCTAGCCGTTTTGGCGGAGCCTCGTACTCAAGTTGGATCTCTTCCCGGTGAAGTACCTGTCGCTTCCGATGGTGCAGGGCAGGAGGCTGCGGCAATATCAACGGTCTCTAAGAAGAAACATCGGGTGCTGCGCATGCGTGAAGAAACGACAATGCACAAATAGGTGCAAACAAAAATACAAGTTCCAACTGCGACTGGAAGTGAAAATGAAAGTGAATCGGAAGTATAATCAGACTCTCTGGAAAACACAGATCAGGAAATAGATGAAGAAGAAGAAGAAGAAGAAGAAGAAGAAGAAGAAGAAGAAGAAGAAGAAGAAGAAGAAGAAGAAGAAGAAGAAGAAGAAGAAGAAGAAGAAGAAGAAGAACAGGAGGAAATTAAAGGTGGAAAACTTTCTGGATACATAAGAAAAGCCCTGATACAAATAATGCATGAATTAAAAGTAATAAAAACAGATATAAGAAATGTGAAGATTACGCCTGATAAGGTGGTGGAAAAAACAAAAGAAGATAGACAAGAAAGTTAAAAAGTTGGGAGAAAAAAATGGGAGACAACACTGAAAGAATGGACAAGATGGAAGATAATATCCTTGCCTGGACGTCAGAAAGAAAACTGTTGTTGGAAAAAGTAGATGTGCTCGAAAATTTCAGCAGACGAAACAATGTTAAGATTGTTGGTCTTAAAGAAGGTATGGAGGGAGAAGATTCAATAAAATTCTTTCAAAAATGGATTCCAGAAATCTTGGAAATGGAAGAGGGAAGTCAGTTAATTGAAATCGAAAGGGATCATAGAGCTTTAAAACCAAAGCCCCAACAAGATCAAAATCCACTATCAATCTTGATAAAATGATCAAGATATCAAGATAAAGAAAATATCTTGAGGGCAGCTGCTCAAGGTGCCAGAAAGAGAAATGTGCCATTGATGATAGAAGGGAAATGAGTTCTTTTCTATCCTGATATAAGTTACGACCTATTGAAGAGGCGGAAGGAATTTAATTCAGTGAAAAAAAATCTTATGGGAAAAGGGTTATAAATTTATATTGAGCTACCCAGCAACACTGATAATTTTTTTTGGATGACGAAGAAAGAAGATTTTTTACTGATCATCAGAAAGCGGAGGAGTTTCTACGAGAACTTCCTAATATTCGCGAGATGCGGTAAAGAATGATGGAAATGAAATGGATTGAAGATGAAGATTGAGATAGGGATCGGATCTGATGGACATTAATGAGTAGAAGAATATACAAATATACTTTAAGTATATGATAGAAGTGGAACGAGAAAAAATAATTGAGGAATATTAATTGGGAGTAGAGATATTAATTTTTTTCTTCTTCACTGATATATAACTTTTTTTGTTACGGGGAGCTGGAAGAGCTTCTGATCGATTGCTGCGGGATTCATGTGTGTAATCATGGCGATTGCCATGACCCGTAAAACGGAGGGGGGTACTGTTGTGTTTCTATTCATGCACGACATTAATGGGGGGTATTTTTTTTACTTTTTTTTCTTTACTATCTATCTTTCTTCTATTTTTCTTTTTTTGCCTGGATGATTGAGGGGGGGGGAGACACATAGCAGCATGGAGAATTTTAAAGAGGTTAGCCAAGGTATTATGAATGACTAATTTACTTAATTTTTTAAAGTTTTAATGTTAATGGGCTTAATTGACCTGTGAAAAGAAAAAGAGTTTTAACATATATTAAGAAAATGAAAGGAGATATAGCTTTTTTGCAGGAAACACATTTAACAGAGACAGAACATCAGAAATTAACGAGAGATTGGGTTGGAAACGTTATTGCAGCTTCGTTTAATTCAAAGTCGAGGGGAGTTGCAATTTTGGTTAATAAAACCTTACCAATTAAAATACAAAATGTACTGATTGATTCTGTGGGGAGATATGTGATTATACATTGTCAAATCTTTTCGGAATTATGGACTCTTACGAACATTTATGCACCAAATGAAAATGATGCAAAATTCATACAAGAAGTTTTTTTGAATTTGGCCGACGCACATGATAAAATATTAATAGGTGGAGATTTTAACCTTTGTTTAGACCCAGTTCTACATAGGTCAACTAAAGCTGTTACAAAATCAAAAGTAATAAAGTTAACTTTATCATTGATGAAAGACTTAAATTTGATTGATATATTGAGAAGAAATAATCCAAGAGAAAAAGATTATTCATTGTATTCAAATGGACATAAAACTTCTTCAAGGATTGATTTTTTCCCATTATGGATGAATATTCAGGATAGAGTGAAAAGTTTGGAATATAAAGCGAGAATACTGTCAGATCATTCCCCCTTGATAATGACAATGATAATGATGGATAAGGAGGAATTGATTTACAGATAGAGATTTAATTCAATTTTATTAAAACGTCAAGATTTTTGTGATTTAATGAAAAAAACAGATCCAATTTTTTTGGATACAAATTCATATTCAGTTGATGATAAATTTATATTATGGGAAGCGATGAAAGCATATTTGAGGGGTCAGATAATAAGTTATTCTTCTAAAATTAAGAAGGAATATATGGTAGAAATAGATCAATTAGAAAAAGAGATTACAAAATTAGAAAAAGAATCCCAAAGATATGTGACAGAAGAAAAACGAAGACAACTTGTCAATAAGAAGCTACAATATAATACACTCCAGTCATATCAAACAGAAAAAGTAATTATGAGACCTAAATGGAGAAATTATGAATTAGGTGAAAGATCACACAAGATTCTTGCTTGGAAGTTGAAAACAGAGCAGGCTTCCAAAACAATAAATGCAATTAGAACAAGTGCAAATAAAATTACTTATAAACCTTTAGAAATTAATGCAACTTTTGAAAAATTTTACTCCGATTTATATCAATCAGAATAACAAAATGAGGTTGCTGAGATAGAAAACATTTAATCACAAATAACTCTTCCAAAATTGAATTCGGAAGAACAGAAAGGATTAGATATGCCCTTTACATTAAAAGAGGTTGAAGAAGCTTTAGGATCACTCCAGAGTAGTAAATCTCCAGGAGAAGACGGTTTTCTGCCTGAATTTTATAAAAAATTTAAAGAATTTTATTTTAAAAATCCCTCCTTTTATGGAGTTATAAAGAACACATAAACTTCCACAATCTTTTTCGACAGTGATCCTAATAGTATTGCCAAAAAAAGATAAGGATCCTTTAAAACCAACATCATATAGGCCTATCTCTTTGTTGAATACGGATTATTAGATAATAGCAAAAAAAATATCTAATAGATTATCTAAATATTTACCAAAATTAATACATACGGATCAAACAGGCTTTATTAAAAATAGACAATCGGCGGATAATGTAACTCGGTTACTTAGCATAATTCATCTGGCACAAAAGAAGGAAGAAATTAGTGTGGCAGTTGCTTTGGATGCAGAAAAAGCATTTGATAGATTGGAATGAGACTTTTTATTTAAGTTATTGGAAAAATATGGGTTAGGAAAATCTTTTATAAAATGGATTAAAACCTTAAATACGAGTCCCAAAGCTAAAGTAGTGACAAATGTTCAAATTTCAACATCATTCCACTTAACAAGGTCAACTCGACAAGGCTGTCCATTATCACCTGCCCTATTTGTATCGGCGATAGAACCATTAGCTGAATTAATTAGAATGGATCCAGATATTGTGGGCTTCAGAGTTAACCAGGAGGAATATAAGATTAATTTATTTTCTGATGATGTTCTGATTTATTTAACAAATCCATTGCATTCGTTGCATAAATTATCTTTTAGATTGGAATAATATGGGAAAATGTCAGGGTATAAAGTAAACTGGGATAAAAGTGAAATTTTACCCCTTACTAAAGGAGATTATAGTCAATGGCGATTAGTAACACAATTTAGATGGCCGACTAATGGAACATTAGTAGGTAGAGTTAATGCTGTAAAAATGAATATATTTCCTAGATTACAATATTTATTCCAAACATTACCAAAACAACTGCCCCAGAAGTTTTTTCCAGAGTTGAATAAATATGTGAGGAAGTTTCTTTGGAAAGGTAAGATGTCAGGAATATCGTTGGAAAAATTGACATGTAAATTTGACCTCGGAGGGTTACAACTCGCTAATTTTAAGAATTATTATAAAGCAAATCAACTTAGATTTATTGCATTTTTTTTTGATGAAGAAAAACCGGCATGGATTAGAATAGAATTAGATAAGATAGCAGGAAATTTACCAGAAGATTTTATATATAATTGGGAATCCAAATGGATACGGGGAAAGAAAGAATCTCTTATATTAAAACATTTGATTGATTTATGGAATAAGGCAAATGTGGATGATGAGATAAAGAAATTATTATTAGCAAAGAGAACCCTAATTCAAAATAGACTTATTCCTTTTAGATAGATAGATAGATAGATAGATGGATACTTTATTCATCCCCATGGGGAAATTCAACATTTTTTCCAATGTCCCATACACTAGTTGTAGCAAAAACTAATTACATACAATACTTAACTCAGTAATAATATGAAATGCATCTAAATCACTAACTCAAAAAGCATTAATAATAGCTTTAAAAAAAGTTCTTAAGTCCTGGCAGTTGAATTGTAAAGCCTAATGGCATTGGGGAGTATTGACCTCTTCATCCTGTCTGAGGAGCATTGCATCGATAGTAACCTGTCGCTGAAACTGCTTCTCTGTCTCTGGATGGTGCTATGTAGAGGATGTTCAGGCACATGGTTTCAAAAAGGTATCAGATATATAGGTGGCTGTTTTGAAGAAGGTATATTGATGTCGTTTGATCAATTAAAAAATAAATATAAAATATCAAATAACACTCTTTTCTGCTATTTTCAATTAAAGGCCTATTTAAGAGATAAACTGGGTCAACCAATGTTAATGCCAAAACCTAATGAAATAGAAACTTAAATTCAAAAAGGAAAAATTTAAAAAATTACGTCTTGTATGTATAATTTGATTCAAAAACAGATAATTAAACCAGGAATTCTAAGTAAAGACAAAAATGGGCAACTGATTTGAATATTAAAATTGATGAAAAAAATTGTTCAAGACGATGTCTTGATCGTATGACAAATACAATAAATGTCCGACTGAGATTACTACAATACAATTTTTTACAACAATTATATATTACACCACAAAAAATAAATAGATTAAACCCAAATTTATATGACCAATGTTTCCGATGTAATCAAGAAATCGGTACTTTTTTACTCTCTACTTGGTCTTGTTTTAAAATTCAACTTTTTTGGATAAATTTAAGACTTTTACTGGAACAAATTATTGGAATACAACTCCCACATAGCCCAATATTATTTTTATTAGGCGATATTGAAGGGATAATACCGAAACCTAAATTGAATAAATATCAGAAAAAAATTATAAAAATTACATTGGCAGTAGCCAAAAAAGCTATTGCAGTTACATGGAAATCAGATTCATATTTAACTATGGACCGTCGGAATAATGAAATATATAGCTGCATTCAACTTGAAAAAAATACTTATAATTTAAGAAATGAATATGATATATTTTTGAAAATTTGGCACCCCTATCTACAAAAGATAGGATTAAATATGTAGGTCCTTTGAAGATAAAATTATTAGTTATTTGGGAAAAAAATAAAGATATATACTAAAGTTATTTTGAACTCCATGGAGCATGCGGGGATCCTCCGATATCCAGGCAATCTTGCTTACTTTCTTCTTTCTTTCTTTTTTTTCTTTTTTTTAAAGATAGGGATATTAAGGGGGAAAGGGTTAAAGGGAGGGGGAGGGCTAATATTAATTTTTCACTGTTCTATTACTCTATTCATTTTATGTAATTCTCTTAAAAATTAATAAAAAATATATTTTAAAAAAGATAGTTTTGTGAAACAAACTCCGTACATTAATTAGAGATGACTCCGCAACCCCCATTTCAGTTTGGAATCATAAATTGGAATTTAATTAGACCTTGGAAGCATAAACTGGAAACAGATGTTCTCAGGGAAACGTACGGAGGAAGTGTGACAAATGTTCAGGGGATATTTGCGTGGGGTTCTGAGTAGGTACGTTCCAATGAGACGTGGAACGGATGGTGGGGTACAAGGTCCGTGCTGTACAAAGGCTGCTGGAAATCTAGTCCAGACGAAAAGAAGGACTTACGAAAGATTCAAAAAACTAGGAAATGATAAGAATCCAGAAGATTATAAGGCTAGCAGGAAGGAGCTTAAAAATGAAATTAGGAGAGCTAGAAGGGGTCATGAGAAAGCATTGGCGGAGAGGATTAAGGAAAAAACCGAAGGCATTCTACAAGTATGTGAAGAACAAATGGATCAGACGTGAGAGAATAGGACCTATCAACTGTGACAGTGGATAAGTGTGTATGGAACCCGAGGAAGTAGAGGAGGTACTTAATGAATACTTTGCTTCAGTATTCACCACGGAAAAGGATCTTGGCGATTATAGAGATGCCTTGCAGTGGACTGAAAAGCTTGACAATGTCGATATTAAGGAAGAGGATGTGCTGTAGCTTCTGGAAAGCATCAAGTTGGGTGAGTGACCGGGACGGGACGGTCTGTGAACAGGCTACTGTAGATGAGAGGGAGGAGATTCCTGACCCTCTGGCAATGATCTTTGCATCATCAAAGAGGACGGCAGAGGTTCCGAAGGATTGGAGGGTTGCGGATGGCATTCCCTTATTCATGATAGGGAGTAGGGATGGCCCAGGAAATCATATGCGTGTGAGCCTTACTTCAGTGGTTGGTAAGTTGATGGAGAAGATCCCGAGAGGCAGGATTTGTGAACATTTGAAGAGACATAATATGATTATAGTACGCATGGCTTTGTCAAAGGCAAGTCATTCCTTCCGAGCCAGATTGGATTTTTTGGTTGATATGGCTAAACACATTGATGAAGGTAGTGCCGTAGATGTAGAGTATATGGATTTTCGCAAGGCATTTGATAAGGTACCCCATGCAAGGCTTATGGAGAAAGTAATGAGGCATTGCCTTGTGGATCCAGAACAGGCATGCCCACTGAAGGCAAATGTGATTGTAGTCGGGTCATATTCTGCATGAAAACCGGTGACCAGTGCTGTGCCTCAGGGAACTTCGGGGAACCCTACTATTTGTGATTTTTATAAATGACTTGGATGTGGAAGTGGAGGGATGTGTTAGTAAATATGCTGATGACACAATGTTGGGGGTGTTGTGAATAATGTGGAGAGCTGTCAGAGGTTACAACGGAACATTGAAAGGATGCGAAAATGGTCTGAGAATTAGCAGATGGAGTTCAACCTAGATAAGTGTAAGACGGTTCATTTTGTTAGGTCAAATATGATGGCAGAATATAGCATTAATGGTAAGACTCTTGGCAGTATGGTGGATCAGAGGGATCTTGGGGTCTGAGTCCATATGACACTCAAAGCTGTTACGCAGTTTGACTCTATGGTTAAGAAAGCATACAGTGCATTGGCCTTCATCAATCGTGGGATTGAGTCTAAAGGCGAGAGGTAATGTTGCAGCTATGTAGGACATTGGTGAGACCCCACTTGGAGTACTGTGCTTGATTCTGGTCGCCTCACTACAGGAAGGACGTGGAAAATATAGAAAAGGTGCAGAGGAGATTTCCAAGGATGTTTCTGTGTTGGGGAGCATGGCTTATGAGATTAGTTTGAGTGAACACGGTCTTTTCTCCTTGGAGCGACGGAGGATGAGAGGTGACCTGATAGACGTGTACTAGATAATGAGAGGCATTGATCGTGTGGATAGTCAGAGGCTTTGTCCCAGGGCTGAAATGGTTAGCACGAGAAGGCATAGTTTTAAGTTGCTTGGAATTAGGTACAGAGGAGATGTCAGGGGTAGGTTTTTTAGACAAAGAGCGGTGAGTGCGTGGAATGGTCTGCCTGCGGAGGGGTTGGAGGCGGCAACGATAGGGTCTTTAAAGATTCTCCAAGATGGCTATTTGCAGTTTGCCATGGGTAATACCTAAGTAGTTCTCAGGTAGGACAGACAGACAGACAGACAGACAGACAGACATACTTTATTAATCCCGAGGGTAATTGGGTTTTGTTACAGTCGCACCAACCAAGAATAGTGTAGAAATATAGCAATATAAAACCATAAATAATTAGATAATAATAAGTAAATTATGCCAAGTGGGAATAAGTCCAGGACCAGCCTATTGGCTCAGGGTGTCAGAGACTCCGAGGGAGGAGTTATAAAGTTTGATGGCCACGAGCAGGAATGACTTCCTATGACGCTCAGTGTTACATCTCGGTGGATGAGTCTTTGGCTGAATGTACTCCTGTGCCTAACCAGTACATTATTGAGTAAATGAGAGACATTGTCCAAGATGGCATGCATCCTCTTTTCAGACACCAAGGGACATGTTCGGCACAGCTTTGTGGGCCGAAAGACCTGTATTGTGCTGTATGTTTTTTTTCTATGTTTCTATGTGGAGGTGGACTTCGAGATGCATAACTAATCTAATCGTTTATTGACGTCAGTGGTGGGAAAGATGCTGGATTCAATAATAAAAGAGGAAATTACGACACATTTGGATAGCAGTAGAAGGATCAGTCCGAGTCAGCATGGATTTATGAAGGGGAAATCATGCTTGACTAATCTTCTGGAATTTTTTGAGCATGTAACTATGAAAATGGACAAGGAAGAGCTAGTGGAAGTAGTGTACCTGGACTTTCAGAAAGCCTTTGATAAAATCCCACATAGGAGATTAGTGGGGAAAATTAGAGCACATGGTATTTGGGGCAGAGTACTGACATGGATTGAAAATTGGCTGGCTGACAGGAAACAAAGAGTAGCGATTAACGGGTCCATTTTGGTTGTTAGGACCGCAGCAGTTTACAATATACAGTCATGATTTAGATGAAGAGATTAAAGTAACATTAGCAAATTTGCCGATGACACAAAGCTGGATGGCAGTGTGAAATGTCAGGAGGATGTTATAAGAATGCATGGTGACTTGGACAGGCTAGGTGAGTCGGCGAATGTATGACAGATGCAGTTTAATGAGGTTATCCACTTTGGTGGCAAGAACAGGAAGGCAGATTACTATCTAAATGGAGTCAGGTTAGGAAAAGGGGAAGTACAACGAGATCTAGGTGTTCTTGTACATCAGTCAATGAAAACAATCATGCAGGTACAGCAGGCAGTGAAGAAAGCTAATGGCATGCTGGCCTTTATAACAAGAGGAATTGATTATAGGAGTAAAGAGGTCCTTCTGCAGCTGTAAAGGGCCCTGGTGAGACCCCACCTGGAGTATTGTGTACAGTTTTGGTCTCCAAATTTGAGGAAGGACATTCTTGCTATTGAGGGAGTGTAGCGTAGGTTCACAAGGTTAATTCCAGGAAGGGCAGGACTGTCATATGTTGAAAGATTGGAGCGACTGGGCTTGTATACACTGGAATTTAGAAGAATGAGAGGGGATCTGATTGAAACATATAAGATTATTAAGGGTTTGGACACGCTGGAGGCAGGAAGCATGATCCCGCTGATGGGTGAGTCCAGAACTAGAGGCTACAGTTTAAGAATAAGGGGTAGGCCATTTAGAACTGAGATGCGGAAAAACTTTTTCACCCAGAGAGTAGTGGTTATGTGGAATGCTCTGCGACAGAAGGCAGTGGAGGCCAAGTCTCTGGATGCATTCAAGAGAGATTTAGATAGAGCTCTTATAGATAGCGGGGTCAAGGGATGTGGGGCAGGGCAGGAACGGGGCACTGAATGTGTGTGATCAGCCATGGACTCAGTGAATAGCTGTGCTGGCTAGGAGGGCCGGATGGACTACCCGGGCACCTACTGTCTATTGTCTATTGTCTATTGAGTTATTTATCCTCCAGTTTGACCACTTTCGTGGCACCAAACCAATCTGAAAGCAAGAAGGAAGTGTGAGCATCGGGGAAAGATTATTGAATTGAACAATCAAACGAAATGCCTTCCTTAACCTCAGAATCTTACTGCGCTTCGCCTACTGTAACTATTGTTGATTATTTGAGGGTGATAGTCCACCTTGTAAAAATATTGAGACTAAGGATTATTTCATGCGAAACGCACAAACTCTGTGTCATAGAATTGTCATAGGATACATATAATGTGCAAGGTTCTCGTTTGAAGGTGTGAATAAACAAAATTGAACATAATTGTTATTTCGTAATTCTTCCGAGAGAGCGATTTTCATTGCACGATGACGCAATCCATATAAATAGCTTACCTCAAGTGTTTGTTTAGTGGACTGTCACTGATGCGACTAACCACGTGGTATGATTAATTGTCAGAGGGCACTTTCCTCACCTGTACAAGAGCTTGCAAAGCAATCAACAGTAGCGATCAGTAGTTGGACTGCTTTCAACTGACCATCAACTCACACAGAAAATGGGATATCCATCAATTTACTACATCGCGAGAATTTACTATCCTGTACTGGCAGCGATTGGTATCCCTGGTAAGTAACTGGAATTGATTCCGACTGTATGCGTGTGTTTTGCTCTTCTTGCATTTGTTACAGATGGTGCCTCCTCCGGTTCAGATTTAAAGTTATATTTTATTTTATTCTTTAATTTTACCCTGGAATTGTTGCTCTTTTCTCAGGTGCGATCACTTTGTCAATATTAACAATTGATTTAGTGTTAATATTGATACTGTTCCAGCATTTTACCTTTCTCGTCTTTGCAGCTTTACCATCACGTGTTGTTCTAAATCTGATTCTACATCGATACAGAATCTCAAATGTTCACTAAAATGAAAACAAATCCTACAGCATCGCCGCAGCTCTCTTTGCCAGCACCCCGGTTTTTCGGCAACATCCAGTTTCTTTTTTCTCCGTCTCAATGTCACTAGAAAGACTTCTTGTCTATTTATTTATGGACATGTCTCTGAAATCGCCACGGTAAGCTGAAAAACTCTTTTATTTTACCGTGACATTTTCGGCCCAGTTTTGATTTAAATAAACATTTATTTCATTTCTTCCATCCAGCATACAACATGAGGGAACAAAAATCCTTATATTGCTTCTCAGTCGCAATGTACAAGATTGAAGTTTATTTGCCACCTGTACATCGAAACGCTTTTAGCCGTACTGCCCCTCCACTCCAAATGTCGTCTCCCTGAGTCCATTTTATCCCTGCAATATATAAAACCTTCAGCATTCTCAGCTGTCTGGATGAGTGAGTCGATAAGCCGCTCACTGATAACTAGCCGACAACTGGAAAGTTGCGACTCAACTGTTACTCGGGTCCGTCGTTGTCATCCAACCGAAGGACAGTGACGGAGTCCGTACGAAGAACATTTCCGTTCTCGGAGTTGAAGCCTGTCCGACCCGGGATATGATCAGATGTCTGAGATTCACTCAATCCGATTTAACACATTTCTATGCGTGTAATCCAAGTTAAAATTATCCTGGTGTCTGCGCATGAACCTAACTCTTCTTTGCTTCCTTGCAGTTAATTTAGTGGCGATTGTGATCCTATCTCTGGGAAACTGCGGACTCTCTAAATGCATCTCCCGTTACCTGGTGGGAATGGCAGCAGCTGACTTACTGGGTGTTATTATTACTGTTGTACTCTGTGAGATCAATCATATTTATGTTTATGCCCTTCCTTTGCTCATTACACCGGTTTGCGCCGTGACGCTTGTCCTGAGTATCGCAACCATGGACTGTTCTGTTTGGCTCACGGTGGCTTTCACGTTCGATCGCTGCGTTGCAATCTGCAGTCAAAAGCTGCGGGAACGATACTGCACCGAGAAGACGGCGACTATCGTGATCGTAATTGTGTGTTTAGGAAGTTGTGCGAAAAGTGTTCCATTCTACTTTGCGGTAGAACCTTACCGTATCATTGACAACATACCCTGGCGATGCATTTTGGGAATGGATTTCCTTACTTTACCAGCGTGGAAAGCATTCCAGTTGTTTAACACCATCACTACACCTTTATTGCCGATCGGATTGATTCTACTTTTTAATGTTTTAACAGTCAGTCATATTATCGCTGCAAACAGGGTTCGCCGGGGGCTCAGGAACAGCAGAGTGAAAAAGAATGATCCAGAGGTGGAGAACCGGAGAAAGTCAATAATTTTGTTGTTCGCTCTGTCAGCCAATTTCATATTGTTGTGGATCCCCTATATTGTATATACTATGAACTGGCAAGTTGAGAATTACTCTTACACAGACAAATATTTGAACACCCCGACGTATATCCTGCAACAGTTTGGGTTCATGTTACAATATCTCTGTACCTGCACCAACACGTGTATCTACACTCTGGCACAAAGGAGATTCAGGCAGGAGCTGAAGGCAGTAGTCAAACACCTGGTTACGTTATATGATCGACTCTGTAGCTAAAACGCTGTTCGATTGTAAGCTTTGAAGGAGTTCAAATGCATTTCAATGTTATTTAAATGTCGGGTCAATGTGTCTATATTCCAGCAGCCAGGTGAGCAAATGTTAGTAATTTGCCGGTTCCAGTAAATTCAGCAAAATTACTTCAACAATACGGGGAAGAAACAACAAATGGGCTCTCCAAGGATCTCCAATCCTATTTGCCCGATCCCTCACAAAAATTACTATCGTAAATGTTCAGAAGTTCACCCTGACAACCCTCTGCTGAACCCTCACCAACATTGCTTTTGGTCCATTACAGAGGTCCACAACCCCAGAGACTGGAAACGATACACTATGGGGTTGACAGAGACTAGGGACTTTACAGTATAGGGGTGACAGAGACTGGAGACTATACACTATGGGGTTGACAGAGACGAGGGACTGTACAGTATAGGGGTGACAGAGACTGGATACTATAGAGTATAGGGTTGACAGAGACTAGGGACTGTACAGTATAGGGGTGACAGAGACTATAGACTATACACTACAGGGGTGACAGAGACTGAAGATTATAGAGTATAGGGGTTACAGAGACTGGAGACTATACAGTATAGGGAAGCCAGAGACTGGAGCCTATAGAGTATAGGGTTGTCAGTGACTGGAGATGATACACTATGGGGTTGACAGAGATTAGGGACTGTACAGTATAGGGGTGACAGAGACTGGAGACTATAGAGTATTGGGGTGACAGAGACTGGGAACTATACAGTATAGGGGTGACTGAGACTGGAAACTATAGAGAATAGGGGTGACAGAGACTAGGGACTATACAGTATAGGGGTGACTGAGACTGGAAACTATACACTACAGCGGTGACAGAGACTAGGGACTATACACTATACAGGTGACAAAGACTGGAGACTATAGAGTATAGGGATGACAGAGACTGGAGTCAATAGAGTATAGGGGTGACAGAGACTAGGAACTATACATTATAGGGGAGTCAGAGACTGGAGACTATAGAGTATAGGGGTGAAAGAGACTGGAGATTACAGTGAATAGGGGTGACAGATACTAGGGACTATACAGTATAGGGATGACAGAGACTGGAGTCTATAGAGAATAGGGGTGACAGAGACTAGGGACTATACACTATAGGGGTGACAGAGACTGGAAACTATACACTACAGGGGTGACAGAGACTGGAGACTGTAGAGTATAGGGGTGACAGAGACTGGAGACTATAGAGTGTAGGGGTGACAGAGACTGGGGATTACAGAGAATAGGGGTGACAGATACTAGGGACAGGACAGTATAGGGGTGACAGAGACTGGAAACTATACACTACAGGGGTGACAGAGACTGGAGACTGTAGAGTATAGGGGTGACAGAGACTGGAGACTATAGAGTATAGGGGTGACAGAGACTGGGGATTACAGAGAATAGGGGTGACAGATACTAGGGACAGGACAGTATAGGGGTGACAGAGACTGGAAACTATACACTACAGGTGTGACAGAGACTGGAGACTGTAGAGTATAGGGGTGACAGAGACTGGAGACTATAGAGTATAGGGGTGACAGAGACTGGGGATTACAGAGAATAGGGGTGACAGATACTAGGGACAGGACAGTATAGGGGTGACAGAGACTGGAAACTATACACTACAGGGGTGACAGAGACTGGAGACTGTAGAGTATAGGGGTGACAGAGACTGGAGACTGTAGAGTATAGGGGTGACAGAGACTGGAGACTATAGAGTATAGGGGTGACAGAGACTGGGGATTACAGAGAATAGGGATGACAGATACTAGGGACAGGACAGTATAGGGGTGACAGAGACTGGAGTCTATAGAGTACAGAAGTGACAGAGACTGGAGACAATACACTACAGGGGTGACAGAGACTAGGGACTATACACTATAGGGGTGACAGAGACTGGAAACTATACAATACAGGGGTGACAGAGACTGGAGTCTATAGAGTACAGAGGTAATAGAGGCTGAAGACTACAGAGTACAGGGGTGATAGAGAATGGAGAATATAGGGTATAGTGGTGACAGCGGCTGGAGAGTACAGTACGAGAAACTGTACACTTTATGTGTGACAGAATCCAGGGATAATTCACCGTTGGATTACAGAGTCTGGAGACTTGACAGTGTTGGGTGATAGAGAGGACAGACTGTACAGTATAGGGGAGACAGAGACTGGAGATGATGCAGCGTCGGTGTGACAAAGACAGGAAACTATACAGTATCGGTGTCAGAGAATGGTGTCTAAGGGAGACAAAGACAGCAGAATATGCAGTATAGGAGTGAAGGAGACGATAAAGTTTCGGAGAAACAGAGACCGGGGAACAGACCGTGTAGAGATAACTGATAAAAAATAACGATTCTGGGCACAGTCATTCCAAACGGTTTCATTTATTTTCACTCACACCGTTACTTCGGTTTCCAGACAGCAGAACGACCCCAAGAGACCAGAGATACCTTTTGGGGTGTCCTGAGACAATACCCGGGTTAGTGGGGTCAGGCGCCGCACACCTTGCAGAGGTAACACCACTGGTGGGAGGGCATTATTGTTTTATATTCTCCTGAGCATGTGGACACTGATCAGTGGGACATTTGCTGTGGAATCAAACTGTAGCATGTTAGAATGCTGTTTAAAAAGGTCATTTTCTTCATTTAAAATAATTATTATGATCTGGTCACATAATCCACACTCACCCCCACCCTCCTCCCGCCCAGTCCAACGATCCTTCTCGGCCAGGCGGAGGCAGATTTAAACCCTCAGTCTGCCTTTGCTGGGAGATGTGGCGGTTGGATTTGACGTTTGGGGGATAGTTATATGGGAAGGTTAAAAAAGAACAAAGTTTGTTATGAAGAAAGCTTTGTATATTTGTAATTTTTGCGGATATATGTTTGTTTTCATTTGCCTCCTTCACAACTTTTGAAGCGCATTTGCACTATTTCCGCCGGGCACTGAATAAAACTCTTTGCACGGACGTGCTGTTGCGTCATTCCATCGGTTGCTTTTCAACTGGTGACCCTGGTCGGGTACGCTTCCTCAGCACATCATAGTGAGGAGTGACACCCCCAAATGCACATTAGATTATCCCAGATCAGGAATCATTTCAAACAGTTCACAGAATAGCTGCCTCCACCTCACAAAAATCACGGAAACGATGTTCAAAGTTCGAACTGTATGTATCAGTAAAGTACCTTGAGAGCCATCACACCTCAAATTGACCTGCACCCCCTAATCTCCCATATCCGCCGACACACCCCTAAACCTGCGCACACCCTCAGATCTGTGCGAACTCCTAAACCCATGGACACCCCACATGCATATTAGATCATCCCAGAGCAAGAATCATTTCCAAAATGCTGCCTACACCTTAAACTAATGTCAAGAACAAAGTTCAAAGAGCATTTTTATTAAAGTATCAAAACTGAAACAACCTTGGGTTTTGTCATAACCCCAGGTCCGCAGCAACTTTAATGATGTTATCCACCATCCGGGTTGTCATCGGTACTGAGGCCCCAGGGCTCTTGCACGCTGTGTGGCACCAATACGTCACATACCGGTTGTAGAGCGATCTACACAGAGGGGTAACCTGGGAACCTGTGTCAAGTATGTCTATAGCACAAATACCCGCGATACCTAGCGATAAGCTGCAGATTTGCCTCACTAAGCCTTCAGGAAGAGGACTTTACACTTCAGTGTTTTTCTTGATGTATTGATTGGAATGTGTCCCTATCGAGAAGCCATGCCGTTCCCTCACTGGGTCTCTCTGAAGTTTCCTGACTTCCCTTCCTGCCGGAGTGACCGCGGGCTCACTCTCTGAGGGTTTTCACGTTCTTTACACTCCCTCCTGAAGCGGTCGCTTTTTCCAGAGACCCCGTTCAACAGCGTCCCTCTGCTCAGTGTATCCCATCAGTGGGTCCGGCTCCCTGTCAGCTTTGTCATGCCTGGTGGCGGCAGCTACCCACTGTAGCCTGGACATCTCAGTTCACAAATCTGCCACAAACTCCTGTAACATCCCCGGTTGTGATATATCATTGTTCTCTTCAGCAACGGAGGCTACTACCGAGGTCGCCACCCTGCTGACGGAAGCCTCCCGCTCACCCGTCGCATTTTCCTCCCCTCTTACTTCTCTGATCAGCTCAACCAACGCGGCAGGGAGGGGTACGTGTCTAACGGACATTCGGAGGCAATATCGGTCGTCGCCTGTGACTGTGTGCCTTTTTGTCACTTGATCCATCCTTAACTAATTCGCCTCAGCCATTTGTATGGCCCATCTCCGCCGCAAGCAACTCAGCCGTCTCTCTGGCTGAAAGCTGCAGGCAGAAAGTTTCTCTCCCTTCTCCTGAAACATGTTCCCTCACTCCGTCATAAACTCCATCGGGCTTCCGACCGCGCCAACGACGTCTTTCAGCGCTCGCATGTACCCGCGGCAGTGGTCAAAGGCTCCGTCTTTCAGCGCTTGCATGTACCCGCGGCAGTGGTCAAAGGCTCCGTCTTTCAGCGCTCGCATGTACCCGCGGCAGTGGACAAAGGCTCCGTCTTTCAGCGCTCGCAAGTACCCGCGGCAGTGGTCAAAGGCTCCGTCTTTCAGCGCTCGCATGTACCCACGGCAGTGGTCAAAGGCTCCGTCTTTCAGCGCTCGCATGTACCCGCGGCAGTGGTCAAAGGCTCCGTCTTTCAGCGCTCGCATGTACCCGCGGCAGTGGTCAAAGGCTCCGTCTTTCAGCGCTCGCATGTACCCGCGGCAGTGGTCAAAGGCTCCGTCTTTCAGCGCTCGCATGTACCCGCGGCAGTGGTCAAAGGCTCCGTCTTTCAGCGCTTGCATGTACCCGCGGCAGTGGTCAAAGGCTCCGTCTTTCAGCGCTCGCATGTACCCGCGGCAGTGGTCAAAGGCTCCGTCTTTCAGCGCTCGCTTGTACCCGCGGCAGTGGTCAAAGGCTCCGTCTTTCAGCGTTCGCATGTACCCGCGGCAGTGGTCAAAGGCTCCGTCTTTCCGCGCTTTCATGTACCCGCGGCAGTGGCCAAAGGCTCCGTCTTTCAGGAGCTCACAGCCTCAGCAGTCGGACTTCTCAGGCTCTCTACAGTCGCTGTCTTTTCACATCAAAAGCGCGGCAATTCATTCTCGTCTGAGAAGTTGCTCTGCCCAAGTCTCATATTCCTCCTCACTCTCTGAGGTGCGCTTCCTTCCCGAGAACATTCTCACTCTCCGATAACCGGGGCTCTCCGCCGGTGCATTCAGACATTTATTCGGCAGCTGAGACCAGATACAACGCAGAACTGTCACCCTTCGCTGGAGGTCCCATTCGCTCTTCCGCATCCGACCACACCTTCCCCTCACTCCGCCGAAACGACAGCAGCTTTTCTTTAAAGTCTCCGCGCACAGCTGCAGGAATCTCGGCTTCCAATTCGGCAGCCTCGCCTTCACTCCCCTCTTTTCGAAATGATGAAAGGCCCATGACCCACCCCCGCTCCCTGGGCCGCAAGAGCACCGTACAGACCTACTGCCCTAACGAAAGCGCTAGTATAAACCAAGCGAAATCTTTGCCTGCCATTTTGTCAAATCTTCGCTCCATGATCGCAACTGTTGCTAATGCTCTAACGGTACTTATAATCATAAGTAACATTTAATATGGGCTACGAATATCCATTCCACTCCAAACACAAGCATTAGCTACCGGTAATCTCTTTGATTCGCAACAACATTCAATCCCTGCAGCCTTCATAATCCCGTCTCTCAATCACTTTACGGACAATTGTTTAACGCAGGTTTAAACACACAACCCCACTTGTTCAATGCTCAGGGCAATCACACAACAGCTCAGACACTCCATCCCGGACGAGCCCCAACAATGAAACCCCTTGTTTGCCTGGGCTGCCCTCGCTGGCAGTCCCATAAATCTTTCAATTACCTCGTACGTCTGATGTATGCATACTACAGTCGCGCCAATTCTGTGCACAAGTTGGGGCTCAAATCTTTCTCAAATCATATTCAGCGGTCCACAGTGGACTACCGCAAACTGGCTCCATCAATAAAAGCACTTTAAATTTGTGTTTGTTTTGACTCTGATTTTAAGTTAGTTGCTGCTATTTTGTGAACTATTTGATTTTTTCTCTGGGATAATCTAATGTGTAAGTGGGAAATTTTGGCGGGTTGGAAGTGCCCACGGATTTGGGGTGAGAACTGATTTGGCGGTGTACACCGATTTCTGGATGTTGGTGAATATTTGGGGTAATTACAAATATCAAGGTTGTTCCGTGTATGGATACTTAAATAATAACTTTGAACGTTGAAAAAATGTTCTTGCTACTTTTAATGTGGTGTTAGCTATATTGTGAACTGTTTGAAATGTTTCTTTTACTGGGGTAAACTATTGAGCATGTACTGGGTCGCTCGTCTTTGGGGGTGCACACAGATTTGGGGATGAGCATGGCGAGTATGGGTTTATCCGTTTTAGGGGTGTCGGTAGATGTGGATGTTTGTGACCAATCTAAAGCGTGTTTCATTAGTAAATACGTTGACAGTAAATGTACATAGAACTTTTTGACGGTGGAGGAAGCAATATTGTGTACTGTTTAAAATGATTCTTTAAAATGAGCCTTTGGGAGACTCCCTGAGAATGTATGGGAGCGGAGACGACTCATCAAGCTGAATGTCTACCGAACAGTGGTTCTCACCACCCTCCTCTATGCCAGCGAGACCTGGACTGTCTACAGCAGACACGCTAAACAGCTCAACCACTTCCACTTGAGCTGCCTCCGCAGACTTCTCCACATACGATGGCAGGACAAAGTCCCAGACACGGAGGTCCTGGAGCGGGCTGGCACCCACAGCATCTACACCCTCCTACACCAGATGGGCCGGCCATGTCGTCAGGATGTCTGACAGTCGACTACCAAAACAGCTGTTGTATGGAGAGCTGAGCCAGGGCAAGCGCTCAGTTGGAGGGCAGAAGAAACGTTTCAAAGACTGCCTCAAAGTGTCCCTCAAAGACCTCAGCATCAATCCCAGTAGCTGGGAATCGCTTGCTCTGGACCGCCCAACCTGGTGGAGCAGGACCACGAAAGGAGAGTATGCAGCAGAAATCAGACGCACCGCAGAGGCTCAGAGGCTCGAACTACCTCCACTTCCACTGCAGCACCTACCCTCATGTGTTCCACATGTGGGCGAGCTTTCAGGGCCCGGATTGGCCTCACCAGTCACCTCCGGACCCACAGTCACAAACCCTCCACCTGATAGAAGTCGTGGTCGTCTTCGACTCCGAAGGACGAACAACAACAACAACAACTATGAACCTTCAACAGTCTTCTTGCTAATTTACAGTGGAGGCAGTCTTTTTATGTCGAGGTATGACGAATATAAAAGGCTGTGACAAATCAGGTTTCCTCATTTAGAGAAACCTTTTTAATAAATGCACATTGAATGGTGAATTTGTTCTATAATTTACGCCAGCTACTTTGTGAACGGTTGAAATGATTCTTACTCTGGGATAATCTGATGTGCATGTGGAAGTGTCGGCGGAATTGGGGTTGCATACGGAATTGGTGCTGTGCACATATTTAGGAGTCTATCGGCAAATATGGATGAACGGGGCTTTAAGATTCCGTCCTGATTTGGGTGTGTGACGAATATAAAGCTGACTTCATTACCAAATACTTTGATCATAAATCGACAGTGAACTTTGAATTCTCTGAAGGTGAAAGCAGCTAATTTCTGAACTCATTAAAATGATTCTTGCTTTCGGACAATAGACTGCGCATGTGAGGTTATCAGAGGGTTTCCGGTGCTGCGTGGCCGGAGTTAGAGATAGGGTGAGGGTGTAATTGCGCGGACATTAGGAAAATTACACCTCTTGGATTTCTTGATCTTGTTACTGGGAATTTAGTATCACACAACCCTGAAACTTTGATCTGGCCCACGCATTGATTAACCAGGTCCCACGCTTGCCTTTATTGTGATCTGCCGAACACCTTTTTCAAGGTGTAAGGTTATTAATATTGATAAAGTGACGGATCTGTTACTTATCGCTGGTGTTGGCGTGGATTTTGATTACAGGAAATGCGTGCTATGTGTAGGCGTGTGTGGGCCACCGTTTCTGGTGGCGTCTGGACTACAGTGTGTGGTGGTGAGTGGGCATTTATGGAGGTTGTGTTTCCTCCATGGCCCAGGGTAATGAAAGGCTTGCCACTTTGAGCCTTAGGGTATGTAGGACCCCGCTGTTAGTTATTATTTTGTCCATTTGGGGAGTACATTATGTTTTGAGGTCTAGTTATTTGGCTTCACCTCGCAGTAAGATGTAACCTCCCTGCATTTGTTTTTCTCTGAGCTTTATGTTAAATCTGTGTGTGTCGGGGGCGTGTGTACCCGAGAGTAAATTAACAGAATTTACTGGATATTCAGTGTCACTTAACCCTGCAACCTGGGGTTCAGAGGGGACATATTTTCTGTAATTCCTTGTTTTTTTATTGCCATCCCGTGGAAAAGGATAATGAAAAGCCTGTCATATTGATTAGGTGCAATTATATAAACTTATAATAATTACAGCACGGAAACAGGCCATTTCGGCCCTTCTAGTCCGTGCCGAAAGCTTACTCTCACCTAGTCCCACCGACCTGCACTCAGCCCATAACCCTCCATACCTTTCCTGTCCATATACCAATCCAATTTTACTTTAAATGACAATATCTAACCTGCCTCTACCACTTCTACTGGACGCTCGTTCCACACAGCCTCAACTCTCTGAGTAAAGAGGTTCCCTCTCGTGTCACCCCTAAACTTTTGCCCCTTAACTCTCAACTCATGTCCCCTTGTTTGAATCTCCCCTGTTCTCAGTGGAAAAAGCCTATCCACGTCAACTCTACCTATCCCATCATAATTTTAAATACCTCTATCAAGTCCCCCCTCAACCTTCTGCGCTCCAAAGAATAAAGACCTAACTTGTTCAACCTTGTTTCTGTAATTTAGGTGTTGAAACCCAGGTAACATTCTAGTAAATCACCTCTGTACTCTCTCTATGTTGTTGACATCTTTCCTATAATTCAGTGACCAGAACTGTACACAATACTGCAAATCTGGCCTCACCAATGCCTTGTACAATTGTAATTATGCGGGCAGTGGGAAATTATCTTCTGTTTCTTAATCTCCTAGTTGGACGCTCATCGTCATCACACCTGCCATATTGCTCTGCCCCACGTCTTCATCGCCAAAGTCAACACTTACCTTTACTGGGATCCTCCTCGTCCGTGCACGGATTTTAATGTTTATGTTTACAACTATGCCAATGTGGTGCTTATCGTTGGTGTCTCGGCAAAGGTTGAAGGGTGAGTAGGTCAGGTGTTGTGACGGTGTGTGGACCAGGGTTTCTGTGACTGTGAGTAGGTCAGGTGTTGTGACGGTGTGTGGGCCAGGGTTTCTGTGGCTGTGAGGGTCAGGTGTTGTGACGGTGTGTGGGCCAGGGTTTCTGTGGCTGTGAGGGTCAGGTGTTGTGACGGTGTGTGGACCAGGGTTTCTGTGGCTGTGAGGGTCAGGTGTTGTGACGGTGTGTGGGCCAGGGTTTCTGTGGCTGTGAGGGTCAGGTGTTGTGACGGTGTGTGGGCCAGGGTTTCTGTGACTGTGAGTAGGTCAGGTGTTGTGACGGTGTGTGGGCCAGGGTTTCTGTGGCTGTGAGGGTCAGGTGTTGTGACGGTGTGTGGGTCAGGGTTTCTGTGACTGTGAGTAGGTCAGGTGTTGTGACGGTGTGTGGGCCAGGGTTTCTGTGACTGTGAGTAGGTCAGGTGTTGTGACGGTGTGTGGGCCAGGGTTTCTGTGGCTGTGAGGGTCAGGTGTTGTGACGGTGTGTGGGCCAGGGTTTCTGTGGCTGTGAGGGTCTGGTGTCATGACGGTGTGTGGGTCAGGGTTTCTGTGGCTGTGAGGGTCAGGTCTTGAGACGGTGTGTGGGCCAGGGTTTCTGTGGCTCTGAGGGTCAGGTGTTGTGACGGTGTGTGGGCCAGGGTTTCTGTGACTGTGAGGGTCAGGTGTTGTGACGGTGTGTGGACCAGGGTTTCTGTGGCTGTGAGGGTCAGTTGTTGTGACGGTGTGTGGGCCAGGGTTTCTGTGGCTGTGAGGGTCAGGTGTTGTGACGGTGTGTGGGGCAGGGTTTCTGTGGCTGTGAGGGTTAGGTGTTGTGACGGTGTGTGGGCCAGGGTTTCTGTGGCTGTGAGGGTCAGGTGTTGTGACGGTGTGTGGGCCAGGGTTTCTGTGGCTTTGACGGTCAGGTGTTGTGACGGTATGTGGGGCAGGGTTTCTGTGGCTGTGAGGGTCAGGTGTTGTGACGGTGTGTGGACCAGGGTTTCTGTGGCTGTGAGGGTCAGGTGTTGTGACGGTGTGTGGGCCAGGGTTTCTGTGGCTGTGAGGGCCAGATTTACAGTGGTGCTGGAAAGTTTTCTCTATTTCTGCATAAATACGATCAGATCTTCATTAATGTCATAGCACTAGACAGAGAAAACAACTAAATAAACAACAAAAGAGAAACATTATAGTTGTTCATTTATTTAATGAGGAAAAATGATGCAATAATACATAGATTATGTGGGAAAAGTATGTGAACCTCAGGGATAATGCCGTCCATAAAAAAACTATTTGGAGTCACGTGTTCAGTGAGATGAGATTGGAATTTCTGGTTGTAGAGATGCCCTACAATTAAAAAAGATTCACGAAGTCAGGTTACCGACAGAGCCTGTAACTGTTTATATGGACCATGCCTCGAACAAAAGAAAACGTTCCGAGAACCTTAGAAGTTCAGTAGAGCTGCATGAAGATGAAAAATGCTACAAAAGCATTTCTAAAGTCCCGAGTGTTCTTCAGTCCACAGTAACGGAAATTATCTGCACCGGAGGAAATACAGTACTGTTGTCACTCTCCCTAGGACTGGACATCCTGCAAAGATCACATCAGGAGAATCCTGAACGAGATGAAAACTAGCCCAAGGGTAACAGCAGGAAACATGCAGAAATCTCTAAAGTCTCAGGTGTCCACTGTAAGAAAAACAGTGAGCATGAATGGTGTTCATGGAAGGACACCACGGAGGAAACGACAGCTCTTCAAAGAACACTTTGCTGCACGTCTCAGCTTGACAGAAGACCAGCTGGAGGCTCTACAAGGCTTCTGGGACAATGTTCCGAGGACAGGTGAGACAAATGTTGAAGGTTTTGGCAGAAATTCACATTCCTCTGTTTGGAGGGAAAAGCGCACTGCCCACCAACACCAAAACCTCATCCTAACTGTGAAGCCGGATGGAAGGAGCATTATGGTTTGGGACTGCTTTGCTGAGCCAGGGCCTGGACAGCTTGCAGTCGCTGAGGGAGCGATAAAATCAAAATTGTATTCAGGCATTGTATCAATTGTATCCATGTCAGAATGGTGAAGAGTTGGGAAGTTGATTGGTGAGAGATACAGGACCGGAAAAGGGGAATCTGGTAGAGGACAGATGGGTATCGCCTCCGTCTGGTGCTCCAGCCCCTTTTTCTTTCTTCCATTGCCTTCTTTACTTCACCCCTACACACTCCTTCCGGGTTGCACCTATCACCTTGTATTTCTCCCCATTATCCCCACAGCCTCTCAGCCTGACTCCTCATCGTTATTCCACCAGTCCTGCTGGTGTCTCAGCTGGAAACGTCGACTGTCCGTACTCCCTTACATAGATGCTGCAGAGACTGCTGAGTTCCTCCAGCAATTCTGTGTGTGTTACTATTTACCCTGTCTCCCCTTCGCTTCTCGCCTGCCCATCACCTTTCTCTGGTTCCACTCATCCGTCCTTTCGTCAGTGTTCCACTCTACCCCTCTATTAGATTCGTTCTTATGCAGCTCTATAACTTTTCCCACTCTCATCTCCCAGCCTCTGAATTCAGATCCATCCCCTCCCCCCAACCTTGTCCCTCATCTACCATCTGCCAGCTTGTACTTCTACCACTTTCCGAAATGTATCATTCTAGCATCTATACCCGTCCTTTCCGGTCCTGATGAAGTGTCATTTTACAAAACGTTGACTGTCTGCTGTTAACTGTTGAGTGTTGTCCACAGTGGACAGGTCATTGCGGCAGCACACCACCAGGTGGGAGTGTTGTCAACAAGGGAGCGGCCATTGCGGCAGAAACCCTCCGGGTGAGAGTGCTCTGCACAGAGGACCTGCCATTCCGGCAGGACACCACTAGGTGGGAGTGTTGTCAACAAGGGAGCGGCCATTGCGGCAGAAACCCTCCGGGTGAGAGTGCTCCGCACAGAGGACCTCCCATTCCGGCAGGACACCACTAGGTGGGAAAGTTACACACAGAAATTGCTGGAGGAACTCAGCGGGTGAGGCAGCGTCTATGGTAATAAATCAGCAGCTGACGTTTCGATCTGAGACGCTTTTCCAGGACTGGAATGGAAGGGGGAAGGCCAGAATAAAAATGCCGGGCGGAAGAAAGAGGATAGATGTGATGTGATTGATGATGTCCGTTGGGTGGGAACGATAAAGGGCTGGAGAGTAAGGCACCTGATTGGAGAGGAGAGGATAGACCATGGGGGAAAGGGAAGGAGGAGTGGCAACAGTGGGAGGTGATATGCAGGTGAGAAGAAGAGGTAAGAGCCAGAGTGGGGGAAAGAAGATGAAGGGAGGGAAAAGGAAAAAGTTTACTGGAAGGAGAAATCGCTACTCATGCCATCTGGTTGGAGGTTATATAAAGAAAATATAAGGTGTTGTTTTTCCAGCCGGCGGGGGGGGGGGGGGGGTGGGGCTTCATCATGGCGTAAGAGGAAGCCATGGACCGACATGTTGGAATGGGAATGATGATAGGAATAAAATTGTTTGGGCACAGGGAAGTTCCACTTTTGGCAGCTGAAAAGGAAGTGCGAGACAAAACGATCCCTCCAATTTACACCGGGTCTCACCAATATACAGAAGGCTGCATCAGGAGCAGCGGATGCAATAGAGGAAGCGTTGCCTCACCTGGAAGAACCTCTTTGGGCGATGAATGGAGTAAAGGAGGAGATGAATGGGCAGGTGTAGTATTTCTCTCACTTTCAGGGATAAGTGCCAGGAAGAATATGTGGAAAAGGAGAAAAGAAGGGAACGATTTCTGCAGAAACCGGAAAGTGGGGCGAAGGTAAATCTGTGTTTAGTCCACAAGATATAGGCACAGAATCAGGCCATTCGTTCCATCGAGTATGCTCCACCATTTCATCATGGCTGACCAATTTCCCTCCCGAATCCATTTTTCTGCCTCCTAACGGAACAAATTCATGCCCTGAGTGATCGAGAACCTATCAGCTTCCGCCATATTTACACTCCATCACCTGCCAACACATCCACCTGTGGCAACGAATTCAACAGATTCACCACCTGCTGATCTCAGCCAGGCAATTATAGGCCGGTGAGACCGATATCAGAAGTGCGAAATCTATTGGATGGTCTAAAGTCAAGTCTTGTGAATAGCCTCGGCCCGAAACGTCGAATGTATTCTTTGACATAGATACTGCCCGGTCTGCTGAGTTCCTCCAGCATTCTGTGTGTGTTGCTTGGATTTCCAGCATCTGCAGATTTTCTCCTGTCTGTGACAATCAGTTGCATTCATTTTTCCGGACAGGAAGCTGGTTTACCATTTTATCTGGAACTGGACACTTTAGTTTTGAAGACTATGAGTGCGATTTTGTACTGTGAACACTGTGACCACTGTGCTCTAAATGTTTTTGTTCTATTTGAGTTCCTTCCTGTAAAATGTTTGAATAACTTGTGTTGATGTTGTTGTGACCGCGGCTTTGCCATGTGTCTGTGACGCTGCTGCAAGTCTGTTTCTCAGCGCACCTGCCTTTGATGCCATTTTCCGTACACAACCGTAAACGAAAAGACAATAATTGTTACTCCGGATCCGAAGCAGCAATAAAAAAGGAAACACACAGTCATTGTGGAAAATCATTTATTTTACCACAAGGTCATTGAGATTCCACATTTGTGGAACTCTGGGTGAGAGGGAAATCAGCTTGTGTTTGGATCCAGCAGCAGACAAGTGTATGTGTCCTTAGCAGAACAGAGGTGTTAGTTCAGAATGTTCTTTCCCACCCGTCTGCACTTATCTCATCTGTACAGCTGTATTATCGCCTTACTGAGGGGATGTGGTCAGCACAATAATCTTAGTTCTGCAGGCTTGCAACTGAACTGGATAAATACAGGCTGTCAGGTCACAAAGCTTTAACAGCACACAACTGTTAACCCTCTCTTCCCCCTCCCCTTCTCTCTGTGCCACCCTCACCTTCTCTCTACATCTCTCCCCCAGCTCTCCCTCCCCCTCCCCCCACTCTCCACCCTCTGAGTTAGAGGGAAATCAGCTCGTGTTTGGATCCAGTAGCGGACAAGTGTGTGTGACCTTGTCAGAACAGAGGAGTCAGTTCAAAACGTTCTTTCCCACCCGTCTACACTTATCTCATCTGTACAGCTGTATTATCGCTCTACTGAGGGGATGTGGTCAGCTCAATAATCTTAGTTCTGCAGGCTTGCAACTGAACTGGATAAATACAGGCTGTCAGGTCACAAAGCTTTAACAGCACACAACTGTTAACCCTTTCTTCCCCCTCCATCCCCTTCTCTCTCTCTGCCACCCTCACCTTCTTTCTACATCTCTCCCCTCGACTCTACCCCACCCTCCCCCCACTCTCCACCCTCTGAGTTAGAGGGAAATCAGCTTGTGTTTATATCTGGGAACAATCCACAAGGCCAAAAAACTTTAACAACACACAGCACTTCTGACTTTATATTTCAAATGTTCTTCCACAGGGCCGGTGGCTTTAAATGCCTTGGTGCTACCAGTTCAGAGAGCTGACACGTAAGTGCTGTCACAAAGAAGGCACAGAGCTTCCACTGCTTGAGAAGTTGCACAAATTCAGCTTGTTGTCCAAAACTTTGTCAAACTTCAACAAACACATGATAGACAATACCCTGACTGGTTGCATCTCAGCCCGGGACAGAAACCAGTTCCCAAGAACGGAAAGATCTACAGAGAGTGTTGGACACCTCCCAGCCCAGCAAAGAGAAATTCAGCACATCTACAAGGAGCGCGGCCACAGGAAAGCAGCATCAATGATAACCATCCCCACCCACACAGACCACGCTGTCTTCTCGCTGCTGCCCTGGGGAAGCAGGTCCCACACGTGTGGACACATTGTTCAGGCCTCTGCAACTCATCGTCTCAAAATGATCAGTTTGTCAGTCTTTGTGTGGAGTTCTTTATCGATTCTATTGTATTTTTCTGTTCTACTGTGGATGCCAGCAAGAAAATGAATATCATGGTTGTATGTGGTTACGTATATGTACTGTCAGAATAAGTTTAATTTCAAATTTGAGCAAAGGCACAAAAACTCACAGACATCCATCCAGAGGAAGAGTGAGACACACACGCACATACTCAGACACACTCACACAAACTCACACTCACACACACAGACACACAGACAGACAGACACACACACACACACACACACACACACACACACACACACACACACACACACACATACTGACACAGCGATCCACGCGTGCTAGCGCAGACAGGCATACATTGATATATCATAATATGATATGTTTTAACCTGCAATTTGAGAAGGACAAGGGAAAATCGGATGTGTCAGTATTACAGATGAACAAAGGGAACTATGGAGCTATGAGGGAGGAGCTGGCCAAAGTTCAGTGGAACAATACCCTAGCAGGGAAGACAGTGGAACAACAATGGCAGATATTTCTGGGAATAATGCAGAAGGTGCAGGATCGGTTCATTCCAAAGAGGAAGACGATTCTAAGGGGGGGGGGGGGCGGCCGTGGCTGCGAGGGAAGTAAAGGGCAGTATAAAAATAAAAGAGAAGAAGTATAACATAGCAAAGATGAGCGGGAAACCAGAGGACTGGGAAGCTTTTAAAGAGCAACAGAAGATAACAAAAAAGGAAATACGCCAAGAAAAAATGAGTTACGAAGGTAAACTAGCAAAGAATATAAAGGAGGATAGTAAAAGCTTCTTTAGGTATGTGAATAGCAAAAAAAAAAATAGTTAAGACCAAAATTGGACCATTGAAGACAGAAACGCGTGAATTTATTATGGGGAACAAGGAAATGGCAGATGAGTGAACAAGTACTTTCGATCTGTCTTCACTAGGGAAGACACAAACAATCTCCCAGATGTAATAGTGGTCAAAGGAACTAGGGTAAAGAATGAACTGAAGGAAATTTATATTAGGCAAAAAACGGTGTTGGATAGACTGTTGAGTCTGAAGGATGATAAGTCCCCGGGACCTGACGGTCTACATCCCAGGGTACTTAAAGAGGTGGCTCTAGAAATCGTGGACGCATTGGTAATTATTTTCCAATGTTCTATAAATTCAGGAACAGTACCTGATGACTGGAGGGTGGCTAATGTTGTCCCACTTTTCAAGAAAGGAGGGAGAGAGAAAACAGGGAATTATAGACCGGTTAGCCTGACGTCAGTGGTGGGAAAGATGCTGGAGTCAATTATAAAAGATGAAATGAAGACACATTTGGATAGCAGTAGAAGGATCAGTCCGAGTCAGCATGGATTTATGAAGGGAAAATCATGCTTGACTAATCTTCTGGAGTTTTTTGAGGATGTAACTATGAAAATGGACAAGGATGTAGTGGATGTAGTGTACCTGGACTTCCAGAAAGCTTTTGATAAAGTCCCACATAGGAGATTAGTTGGCAAAATTAGGGCACATGGTATTGGGGGCAGAGTACTGATATGGATTGAAAATTGTCTGGCTGACAGGAAACAAAGAGTAGCGATTAACAATTCCCTTTCGGAATGGCAGGCTGTGACCAGTGGAGTACCGCCAGGTTCGGTGCTGGGATCGCAGCTGTTTACAATATACATTAATGATTTAGATGAAGGGATTAAAAGTAACATTAGCAAATTTGCTGATGACACAAAGCTGGGTGGCAGTGTGAAATGTCAGGAAGATGTTATGTGAATGCAGGGTGACTTGGACAGGTTGGGTGAGTAGGCAAATGTATGGCAGATGCAGTTTAATGTGGATAAATGTGAGGTTATCCACTTTGGTGGCAAGAACAGGAAGGCAGATTACTATCTAAATGGAGTCAAGTTAGGAAAAGGGGAAGCACAGGGAGATCTAGGTGTTCTTGTACATCAATCAATGAAAGCAAGCATGCAAGTACAGCAGGCAGTGAAGAAAGCTAATGGCATGCTGGCCTTTATAACAAGAGGAATTGAGTATAGGAGTAAAGAGGTCCTTCTGCAGCTGTACAGGGCCCTGGAGTATTGTGTGCAGTTTTGGTCTCCAAATTTGAGGAAGGACATTCTTGCTATTGAGGAAGTGCAGTGTAGGTTCACAAGGTTAATTCCCGGAATGGCGGGGCTAACATATGTTGAAAGATTGGAGCAACTGGGCTTGTATACAGTGGAATGTAGAAGGATGAGAGGGGATCTGATTGAGACATATAAGATTATTAAGTGATTGGGCACGCTGGAGGCAGGAAGCATGTTCTCGCTGATGGGTGAGTCCAGAACTAGAGGCCACAGTTTAAGAATAAGGGGTAGGCCATTTAGAGCAGAGATGCGGAAAAACTTTTTCACCCAGAGAGTGGTGGATATGTGGAATGCTCTGCCCCAGAAGGCAGAGGAGGCCAAGTCTCTGGATGCATTCAAGAGAGAGTTAGATAGAGCTCTTATAGATAGTGGGGTCAAGGAACATGGGGAGAGGGCAGGTACTGATTGTGTATGATCAGCCATGATCACAGTGAATGGCGGTGCTGGCAAGAAGGGGCGAATGGCCTACTCCTGCACCTATTGTCTATATTGTCTATATATATTGATATAAATGTGCACACAGGCCGTGAGACTCATACAAAACACAGACAGACACACACACATCAAGATACACACATGTGCACGCACAGACACATATAAGGTACCTACAGACTGACACACATCAATAGAGACAAACACGCACAGACTCAAATACACACCCAGACACTCACAAACATACCAGCACGCAGAGACGATACATAGACACAGAAACACACCCATGCACACACAGACAAACACACAGACACAGGCACATAGACACAAAAGGAGATAGAAACGCATGCACCACACAAACATGCACACACAAAAACAACTTTCACATCTCCCTCTCCAGCTCTCCACTGGATTTTCTGTGCTTTCAATTTTCGATTTGTTTCATTCTTCTGAACTCTGCAAGTCCAGGCCTGGAGCCATCATTCAGTTGGCAAAGCGTTTGGACGCTGCGTCCTCTCGGGGCAAACTAAAGGAGTTGTTTTTTTTTTCTCACTCTCTGCTTAATGTGTTTTATATGATCACACGACTCCAAGAACTTCGAGGACTGCTGGTCCGCTGCTCAAGTGAGCTGCTCGTTTAATCTCAAGGAAAAATCGTAGATCTGGCAAATCTGTTGGAATTCTTAGAAGAAATAAAAATCAGGATTGACAAAGGAAAATCGGTTGATACACACACACACACACACACACACACACACACACACACACACACACACACACACACACACACACACACACACACACACACACACACACACACACACACACACACACACACACACACACACACACACACACACACCAGTCATAGCAGAGCCCAAAAGAGCAGGAGAGCAGGGTGAGCTGTGAGCTCAATGAGTATCACCCAGTGGTGCTCACAGCTTCTGTGATGAAGTGCTTTGAGCGGTTGATCATGACTAGAATTAACTCCTGTCTGTGCATGGACCTGGACCCACTGCAATTTGCCGATTACCACAATATATCTACAACAGATGCAATCTCACTGACTCTCCACTCAGGCTTAGATCACCTGGACAATAACAATACACAAGTCAGGCTGCTGATTATAGCTCAGCGTCCAACACAATCAGACCCTCAATTGTAATCAACAAGCTCCAAAACCTGGGCCTCTGTACCTCCTTCTGCAACTGGATCCTCACCAGGAGACAACAGTCTGTGTGGATCAGAAATAACATCTCCTCCTTGCTGACAATCAACACTGGCACACCTCAACGATGTGTGCTCAGGCCACTGCTCTACTCTATCAACACCCACGTCTGTGTGGCTAGGCTCATCTATAAACTTGCCGACGACACAACTATTGTTGCTGGAATTTCAGATGGTGACGAGGAGGAGTACAGGAGTGAGATAGATCAGCAGGTTGAGTGGTGTCACAGCAACAACCTTCCACTCAACATCATGAAGACAAAGGAATTGATTGTGGATTCAGGAAGGGGAAGTCGAGAGAACACACACCAGTCCTCATCGTGGGTTCAGAAGTGAAAAGGGTGAGCAGTTTCCATTTCCTGCCTGTCAACATCTCTGAGGAACTATCCTGGGTCCAACATATTGATGCAGTTACAATGAGGGCACAACATCGGCTATATTTCATTCGGAGATTGAGGGGGATCAGTCTGTCACTAAAGACACTTGCAAATTTCTACAGATGTAGTGTAGAGAGCATTCTAACTGGTTGCATCACTGCCTGATGTGGAGAGGCCACTGCACAGGATCGGAAAATGCTGCAGGAAGTTGTAAACTCAGCCAGCTCCTTCATGGGCACTGGACTCCACAGCATCCAGGACACATTCAAAAGATGATGCCACAAAAAGGTGGCATCCATCACTACCGACCCCCATCACACAGGACATGCCTTCGTCTGATTGCTACAGGACACTGAAGAGACACTCAATGTTTCAGGAATAGCTTCTTCCCTCCACCGTCAGATTTCTAAATAGACAATGATCTCAAGAATATTTCCTCAGTATTTTCCCTCACGTTTGCTACTAAATTTCAAATTTAATTTTATAAATACTTGTTCTAATTTAAAGTTTTTATTATTATGTATTGCAATGTACTGCAGACAAAAATGAACAAATTTCACCACATATGCGGGTGATATTAAACTTGATTCTGATACACAAACACACAGCTGGGCTCAGACATACAACTTTTTCACATTCCTCCCTTTCTGACACCCTGCTTGCTCCGTGGCCCCCGGTATGAAGCTCAAACTGTTGCAACACCTGCCCTTTAAATTCATGGCTGAGGCTGTGTTGTGTCTGTTCACTGTTTGAGTTCGATATTAAATGAAGAGCATTGAATGGGAAAGAAGGTTTGAATACAAGAATAAAGATCTCCTCTGAAGGTATATGGGGTCCTGGTGAGAGCGTACATGGAACACTGTGCACAGGTCTGGTCTCCCTCCCAGAGTCTGCCTGTGGGATGAAGGGAATGAAGAGATTTCCCAGATTGATTTAGAAGCTGAGGTAGTGTCCTCGGAGAGATTATACTGACCGGGTCTGTCTCGAAATTAGAGAAATAAAAGGTCGTCTGACTGAGACAGACACAGTCTCAAAGGGTATTGACAAGGTAGAGGCAGGAATGATGTTTGCTTTGGCTGTGGTGAGGAACCGGGGTCACAAAATCCGAGTTCACCCCAGCAGAACTGAGATGAGGAGAAATTTCTTCACGCAGAGGGCAGCGAATCTTTGGAATTTTCTCCACAATGTTTCTAAATTAGAAGGACAAATTTTGGGGCTCTACGATGCTGGGAACGTTGCGCGAAAGTGGCGCTGAGGTCAAAGATCAGATATGTTCTGAGTGAAAGGCAGAGCAGACGCAAATAGCTGAATGGCCCGCTGGTGTTTCCTTTTTCTAAAGTCCGAGTTTACCTTTGCGCCTGGTTCTCCCTTGACCTTCAGCCTGTCCTTTTGCACAGGGGAGCGCTCACAGCACCGGAGTTCCGTAGGCAGCCGCTGCGGGCCAGCTCCCGTATCCCAGCAGCAGGAGACAGGTCTGGGAGGAAACTCCGGACAATAGGCCCCGATCCACGGCGGGGAAAGACCGGGCACCCTCTGTGTGGCTGAAACATCTCACGGAATCTCCGCCTGAATCTTCACCTCCGCCATCGGAAGGTTTCAAAGCTCCGGCCGCTGTTGCAGCCTTTACACGGGGAGCTGCTCCCAATCTCGGGTCTCTCACCGGGTCCGCTCGTTCCCGATCCCAAACTTCGGTCCGCCCAGCGTCCCGCCCGCTGACAATCCTCAGCCAATGGAGACAAGATTCTCCCAGGGGTGTTCTCTGAATGGCTGTGAGTGTGTCGGAGGACGGGTTGCTACTGGGAGCTGGAGATGTCAGTCACAGTTTGTTCTCAGAATCAAAGCAAGTTCCCCGAGGCTCAAAGTTCAAAGTAAATTTTATTATTATTTTTAAATTTTTAAAAAATTTTTTATTGAACACAAACAAAAACAGAAACACTAAACATATGCTAACAAAGCCAGAGAATCACACAAAAGCGGCAACGAATATGTAACTATTAATTTTAAATATACAAATAAACAAGGAAATCCTCTCTAAATACTGTTGGACAGAAGGAACTGTATCTAAGAGGAGTCACAAAACAGGAACACTTACAGATATAACACAAAACGTTGACAGATTTGTACAGTCTTTACAGCTTTCTGGTTATGGGAAGTTTTCAGAGTATAAACGTATAGTTTGAAGTCTGACGTAAAAATATAAATGAAGGTTTCTTATTGCAGTGATTGCATTTATGGATATAAAATTTGCTGCAAATGAACAAAAGATTTATGATAAAGAAATGATTCCTATGAGATTTGGTGTTATTAGTAAACCCAAATAAGACATTTTGAAAACAAAAAGTAAAATCCACATTAATAAATGGATCTATAAATTGACAAACATTAACCCAAAATGTTTTAACACATTCACAATCCCAAAATAGATGAAATAAATTCTCTGGATATAAACCACAAAAAGAACAGTTAGTTTCAATATCAGAATTAACCCTTGTCAAATAAACAGTGTTTGGATAGATAGATAGATAGATAGATACTTTATTCATCCCCATGGGGAAATTCAACTTTTTTTCAATGTCCCATACACTTGTTGTAGCAAAACTAATTACATACAATACTTAACTCAGTAAAAAATATGATATGCATCTAAATCACTATCTCAAAAAGCATTAATAATAGCTTTTAAAAAGTTCTTAAGTCCTGGCGGTAGAATTGTAAAGCCTAATGGCATTGGGGAGTATTGACCTCTTCATCCTGTCTGAGGAGCATTGCATCGATAGTAACCTGTCGCTGAAACTGCTTCTCTGTCTCTGGATGGTGCTATGTAGAGGATGTTCAGAGTTATCCATAATTGTCCGTAGCCTACTCAGCGCCCTTCGCTCGGCTACCGATGTTAAACTCTCCAGTACTTTGCCCACGACAGAGCCCGCCTTCCTTACCAGCTTATTAAGACGTGAGGCGTCCCTCTTCTTAATGCTTCCTCCCCAACACGCCACCACAAAGAAGAGGGCGCTCTCCACAACTGACCTATAGAACATCTTCAGCATCTCACTACAGACATTGAATGACGCCAAACTTCTTAGGAAGTACAGTCGACTCTGAGCCTTCCTGCACAAGGCATCTGTGTTGGCAGTCCAGTCTAGCTTCTCGTCTAACTGTACTCCCAGATACTTGTAGGTCTTAACCTGCTCCACACGTTCTCCATTAATGATCACTGGCTCCATATGAGGCCTAGATCTCCTAAAGTCCACCACCATCTCCTTGGTCTTATATTATATCTATGTATAATTTTAAATAAGCCCCAAATACTCCTCCACCTCAGATTCCCCAAGCGACTATTCCAAAAACTAACAGAGTACATATAAGTCGCCACATACAACTCCTACAAACATACAGAGCAAAGCTACAGAACGGTAACTATATCTGGATCACTGAAAGATCAGCCAGAGTGCAGAAGAAAACAAACTTTGCCAATGCAAATAAAAAACGAGAACATGAAATAACCGCAGCGGCTGCCGATAGATGTCCGGTGCTCTCAGCTCTCCCCTATTCAATCTGACACGCCGAGAAACAGTGAGGCACAAAGGTAAACTCGTGTTTCAGAAAATAAGAAATAGAGAGGGCGTGGCCATTCGGCCCCTTGCGCCTCTTCTGCCCTTCACTCTGAACATGCTTGACTTTTGACCTCAGCACCACTTTCCTGCAACTTTCCATCACCCCTGAGCCCCAGGATATGTCTATTCAATTTAGAAACCTTGTGGAGATAATTGCAATGATTCACTGCACTCTGGGAGAGGACATTTCTCCTCATCTCAGTCCTGCTGAGTTGTCCTCGGATTTTGAGTCTGTGACCGCTGGTTCCACACCTTATGGGAATCTTCATTCCAGCCCTTCAGCTGTAAATATCCTGTGAGATTGCATTTCTCTAATTCTAAGACAGGAATGCGATCTGTCTGTCAAACCACCTCCTATTTCACTCATTTTGAGACGGTCCCAGTACGATGATTTGTTGTGGGAGCATCTCTATGGACAGCAAGTGAGTGCAGTTATCCTGTGTTGTTCCACAACCTAATGGTTGAGGGGTAGTAACTGTTCCTGACCCTGGTGGGACGAGTCCTGAGGCTCTTGTACCTTCTACCTGATTACAGCAGTGAGAAAGGAGCCTGCCTGTGTGGTGAGCGTGATCACAGCCGCTTGTATCACCGTCCCCTCTGGCCTGCCCTATCCGGGACCAAAGGGATTGTGGAGAGTAAATGTGGTACTCTGTCCAGTATCACTGTGATCCGTCCCCTCTGGCCTACCCTATTGGGACCAAAGGGATCGTGGAGAGTTAATGTGGTACACTGTCGAGTATCACTGTGATCCGTCCCCTCCGGCCTGACCTATCCAGGACCAAAGGGATTGTGGAGAGTAAATGTGGTACTCTGTCGAGAATCACTGTGATCCGTCCCATCTGGGATGCCCTATCCGGGACCAAAGGGATTGTGGAGAGTAAATGTGTTACTCTGTCGAGTATCACTGTGATCCGTCCCCTCTGGCCTGTCCTATCTGGGACCAAAGAGATTGTGGAGAGTAAATGTGGTACTCTGTCGAGTATCACTGTGGTACTTCCCCCAGGCCTGCCCTATCCGGGACTAAAGGGATTGTGGAGAGTAAATGTGGTACACTGTCGAGTATCACTGTGATCCGTCCCCTCTGGCCTGCCCTATCCAGGACCAAAGGGATTGTGGAGAGTAAATGTGGTACTCTGTCGAGAATCACTGTGATCCGTCCCATCTGGGATGCCCTATCCGGGACCAAAGGGATTGTGGAGAGTAAATGTGGTACACTGCCGAGTATCACTGTGATCCGTCCCCTCTGGCCTTCCCTATCCAGGACCAAAGGGATTGTGGAGAGTAAATGTGTTACTCTGTCGTGTATCACTGTGATCCGTCCCATCTGACCTGCATTATCCGGGACCAAAGTGATTATGGAGAGTAACTGTGTTACTCTGTCGAGTATTACTGTGATCTGGGCTCTCTTCCTGCCGCTTATTATTCTTGTCTGTGATTGCAGTGTGACAATCTTTGGCCCAATGTCCCCTCTTTCTACAAACCCCATCTCTGCCCTCAGCCAAGTGTCCTCTTCATTTGCACCGTCCGCACGATCCTGCCACCCGTTCTGGGTTCTTCGTCGGGACCCGAACTCCACCTCCTCACTACCGGTTCTCTCTGCACACTCTGCACACCAGTCCCTTTAAAGAGTCAATTGCGCTCCCTTTTCATCAGAATTTATGTCACCTGGGGCCAGGACTGACACAGCGAATTGAGATTAGTTAACTTCAAGGAGTGGGCAGGCTTGTGTCTGAGACAGTTTAGAAAAGTCTGCACTGCCAGCTGGACATACTGATCTGTCCAGGGGTTTGCCGGCATTGGACTCTCACGTATCCTTAAAACGAGCTATAAAGTACGCAAGGGATTCTCCATTTTTCTGTAGTTATCGGGTAAATTCACCAAAATCCGCGTGCAGTCGGGCTGTCATTCAAATGGGTTCCCTTACCTCAGCGACCCACCGTGCCATGGCTTGTATTACATCAGCCCCTCTGGTGGCTCCCGGTCACCTTCGGGCATCTGCCTGGGAAAGGGGAACCCACTCCCTGTCCCTGTCCGAGAGGTTCCATATATAACCATGAGGAGTGGTACAAGTCCCCGGGCAGGGTCTGGAAAGGGGAACCCACTCCCAGTCCCTGTCCGAGAGGTTCCATATATAACCCTGAGGAGTGGCACACGTCCCCGGGCAGGGTCTGGAAAGGGGAACCCACTCCCAGTCCCTGTCCGAGAGGTTCCATATATAACCCTGAGGAGTGGCACAAGTCCCCGGGCAGGGTCTGGAAAGGGGAACCCACTCCCAGTCCCTGTCCGAGAGGTTCCATATATAACCCTGAGGTGTGCAGGCAAGGCCCCGGTCAGGGTCTGGAAAGGGGAACCCACTCCCTGTTCCTGTCCGAAAGGTTCCATATATAACCGTGAGGAGAGGCACAAGTCCCCGGGCAGGGTCTGGAAAGGGGAACCCACTCCCTGTCCCTGTCCGAGAGCTTCCATATATAACCCTGAGGAGTGGCACAATTCCCCAGGCAGGGTCTGGAAAGGGGTACCCACTCCCTGTCCCTGTCCGAGAGGTTCCATATATAACCCTGAGGAGTGGCGCAAGTCCCCGGGCAGGGTCTGGAAAGGGGAACCCACACCCTGTCGGTGCCGGAGAGATTCCATATATAACCCTGAGGAGTGACCGCAATTCCCCTGGCAGGGTCTGGAAAGGTGAACCCACTCCCTGACCCTGTCCGAGAGGTTCCATAAATAACCCTGAGGAGTGGCACAAGTCCCCGGGCAGTGTCTAGAAAGTGGAAACCACTCCCTGTCCCTGTCCGAGAGGTTCCATATATAACCCTGAGGAGTGGCACAAGTCCCCGGGCAGTGTCTGGAAAGGGGAACCCACTCCCTGTCCCTGTCCGAGAGGTTCCATATATAACCCTGAGGAGTGGCACAAGTCCCCGGGCAGTGTCTGGAAAGGGGA